>NC_068999.1:12907095-12908619 GCF_001194135.2 Octopus bimaculoides | reverse complement strand
ATATATTTATATATATATATATATATATGCATGAGATTGTCTATGTGAGTGTATGTGTTTTCGATTTTGATACGCATACTAACGTACTTATATGTCAGTAGGAGCATCTCGGTTTGTGTATATGTGAGATGTTTATGAATTTATATGAATGCATCATTATGTATGCTCCATAAGCCCGATTTAAAAGTGGGATGTGATAACATAAAATGAGTATTCGTGTTAATGAATATGAAATAGTAAGTATTAATTGTACTCCTGACTAATATTGATGAGAGTATAATAAATGTGTGCTCACTTAATATTTTTTTGTAATGTAACAACACCCAATAAACTCTGCCACCTGTACTGTTTTGGCTAATCCGAGGATGAATCTATTCTTCTCGGGAGAATTCCATACCCTATTTCTAAACCTATTCTGAGTTCTTCGTACTCCAGATATGTTGCTTGATGACTACGCCCTTTGAGTATCCAATATCCGGTCTTGTTCTGGGGTTTAATGCCAGTTACGCTTATGTCTATGTCTCCCTATTCACCAATCTCATTCACACACATGTACACTCACACACACAGTTCGTTTAATTCCTCTAGTTAAAAGATTAACACCTGTCCGACACGACAATAAATATCCCAAAGATTTCTATGAATATAAAACGTATTTACCTCTCCAATTTTTTTCCATGTAATATATATTAATTTCAACTGCTCCATATTCGACGCCCAAAAGCACACTGATTCTGCTATGTCGATTACTTTGCTTTACCAGAGTATTCAAGATTGCTTAATCGATCCGAATAACTAAACACAGTGAAAAGCCTGGAGACTTCTTCCCGTGTCACAAGAATCTATAGTAAATACAGTCGTCTGGTCAGTTATTCTTCTCTTTGTAAACTTACAGCCTGCATTTTCATTTCAGTCGCATGCAATAGTTTTATTGATATTCCCTGTCATTATCAACTTTTGACACGACAGGAATCTCTAGCTTCGAAAGGAATTGAAATCCACTACCCATGGCCAGGATGTTCCGATCTCCGAAAATCAAGTAAAATGTATCGGTGCAAATGTAAAATTTTCCCTTAGACTTATAAATAACAGCCTCTTTTAGCTACAGTGAGGACTAAAATAGCCGTAACATATTACATATCTTTGCTGTAGCTTTCCAAATATAATATCAAGCCTTATACTGCTAATAGAGTTGTTTCCGACACCGATCTCTTTTGGCGATACATTCCGAGTAATGCATCAGGTTGCTGTTCATAGAGCTTGTCATTCCTTACTATTTATAAGAATGGGAAATATATGTACGCCAAATGTCAGCACCTTTAATGATATTAGTATCAAGAGAATTTAATAAAGCGACAAATCATAACACCAATACTCATAACTAATTATTTCTTTGGTGGCAGCTACTCAAAATCGTATCTCACCAATTCCTGATCTATCTTTCAAATTTGTAACTTTCACAAGGATTCTCATACTTATTGGGTTCGCTTAACACACGGTCTATCGTTTTATATATATATATAT
>NC_068999.1:12903980-12906929 GCF_001194135.2 Octopus bimaculoides | reverse complement strand
TTCCATTCTCCATTCTTTCGTCCGCCTCTCTCATATTTCCTGGCCTTTTCTTCATGCTCACCTTCCCTCCTCTTTCACTTCATTCTGTCCCTTTTCACACGGCCTCAAAAATTCTTCTATCCGTCTGCCTCTACCCCTCTCTCTCTTCTCTCCCCGCCTGACCAGTGTTCGGCCAAGCCTGACCTTACTTGCTTGGTTCGACTACCATCCGAGCAACATATATATATATTCCTCCTTGTGCCTGTCAAATCTCATGTTCCCGAATGTAAGGCTTTACTTCCACACACGCCAGGTTAATTTTATTCGTCCTTAGTCGAAAAACACCTGATAGTATGTCCTGTTATTTGTATTTTTGTAACATTTCTCCGTTTTTCCCGTTCTTGTTTTCGTATACATTCGCTGCTTTATGTCAAGGAATCTAGTGCTCTTAGCTTTTTTTTTTCTTGGGGCTGGCCTGTAGTAATGCCCTTAATAGAGTAACTTTACTTCAAGGCAATAATTATAATTTTCCTCTTATATGGTTTTTCATGCAGCCTACTTGATTAATTCTTATATAGATTTTATCCTATATGTAAGTCTTAATTTAAAGGGAATATATTCAGTCCTGAATTATTCCAAATATACACGTGTAGTGATATTTAATTTGAAAAGCCCGCCTTTTACATAGATATATAAGTTTGAATGTTTCTATATGCTATGTTGGATACATTTGGTGTTCATCCGGTATATTTTTTGTTCATTGTCATGTATGTGGATTAGTCCTGCACTGAAGATTAGAACGTGGATTATGTACACTAACTCTGAAATCATACGATTTGCTACTGATTCTGTTTTTAAGTCACGACTTCTAAGTTGCATTCCCTCGCTGTCGGTACACTGTATATTTATTATAGTAGCATTGACTTTAAGAGTACATCATAGCATGAGGCATTTAAGTGTAGTAATGCTCTTAACAGATTAAATGTGTGTAAATGGTATAGTTATAAATTTTCCGTTGTATAGTTTTCACGCTAAACAGTTCATAAATTTTTAATCAGATTTTATCCTCCAATTTGAATTTATATATATATACGTATATTATCGAACAATTATAACTAAGAGAGTTTCAAACCCCTTACATATTACAAATAAATAGCAACTAGATTTGTGGAATCTATTTGTTATGTCACCGGAAGTGAGTTTTTATCGTGAGGAGGAGTAATATGAGTTTTAAAATGGTTTCATAGCGGTTTGGCTGCTATTTTTAACATGTAAGGGTCTTGAAACCCTCTTAGTTATAATTGTGATGTGTTCATAATTATAAACGTCCTTCTATGTATTTTATGATAACATGTTTGGGCATTGATAAATTCCTAAATAGTCTAAATTATGTATAATATATTCCTCCGTAATGTTTTATTACATTACTTCCTAATTGTATATATATATATATTTTGAGAAAAAAGGTCGGCAGAACTTTGTTAAAAATCTTTTTATTTATTCATTATTATTAGCGCTTTCGTTCGTTTCTGGAACTTGTCAACTTGGATTCTGTTCTACAAGTTCAAGAAACGAACAAAACCGCTAATATTAATGAATAAATAAACAAGATTTTTTTTCAAAACCTCTCACAACCTTTATTGTCAACATTCAATATTTGTACACCACATCTAACACTGTATTCACACACACATGCACACACACACATACACACACACGCACACACACACATACACACACACTCACACACACACACGCACACATGTTGACCGATAACCACTAAAGCCTATGTTTATTCTGTCTCTGTTTATTTTCCCGTGTTCCTTTCTGTTGAAGAGCGTAGACTCGGAACGTAAAATACGTTCTCACCTTCCCGAGTGGTAAACTAATACACCTTTCCACGTCTTTTGTTTGTTGTAAATTCTAACTATGTACGTATGTATTTGTCATTTGTCGGCAAGGGCTTCAGTATTTGGCACTTGTCTAAGACAGAAGGCGGAACCACTTGGTTTCAAAGCCAGTTTCGTGATTTTAAGTATGACATGCATTTTAGATATGTTCCGTAACTAGCAACTGGATCCATGTTTCTAACTGTTAATGAAAGATAAGTATTATATTGTCTGATAATGCCGAATCTGAGATATCACACAAAACAAATTAAAATCAAGAAGATTATGAACTCCAGTGTATTAAATATCAATTGGAAAATATAAGTAGACATTGAATCAATCTATCATACATCTAAAAATGCCAATAATATGATGGTGAAGACTATGTTTGTTATAAGCTAAGATAATACATAACACACGATAGAGCAGAATATTTTGTTATGAGTCTATAAAAGAATAACGCCTAGCAGTACTTACAAAATCATTACTGATTGCTGAATTTTAAATGACTAAAGAACTCAATTCTTTAAATGACTAAAGAAGTCAGCAACAAGAGAAAAAATGTGAGTTCATTGATTTTATGAGTGACAACGTCGTCTTCGATATTACGTGTGGTGCTTTCAAATAGTTGAAATCATTCGATGAATTTTAGTCATAATTAACGCCTACACGATTTAGTGGTTAAAGGATTGATTGTAAAGAAACGAGTCTACATTTCATATAACCATCTTGTAGAATTAATCACAATGTGTTAACGGTGGTCATTTTAATTACTGCCAGAATGATGCTGAACAACGTCTGCACGTTGTCCAATGTGCTGAACCTTATATCTCATTTTGCCTTTACATTTCAATACGTACGCGAGAGTGCATATACATTTATATATATATATATATATATATATTTGTGTTTATACAGTACTATATATACATGATACCATATTTGCTTCATTTATGTGTGGATATGTTTGTGCAGAGGTCTCTATCTGCGTATATGTGCAAGCATCAGTAGACAGGCATACGTATATTTATGTTGGTGTGTGTATATATGAGAGTGTGCGTATGTGATTATAGGTATATAT
>NC_068999.1:12901526-12903506 GCF_001194135.2 Octopus bimaculoides | reverse complement strand
TGTGTGTGTGTGTGTGTGTGTAGGAATAATAATATTTAGGGATAAAAATCCAAATTTACAGATCGAAATTCAATTTAATTTAATATATCAAATTTAAAATTAAATTAAATTTCACAATATATAATATATGAATATATAATTTAGAGAAAAAATAATTCTTGAATTCATTCATATATGGATATGTACATGTGAGTCCATATGTGGATATGCGTATATATGCGTGTATATGCGTATATATGCGTGTATATGCATATATATGCACATGTGTATGTATTCGTATAATTAGTTATATGAGCCAAATTACAGATATATTATTTCATCATGTACCCATATTTATAATCTATAACTATAATTCATATTATTTTGGTTTACACCTTTTATAGCACAGTTATTTAGAATTTACATTTTATTGCATTAACTAATTTTCTAACTTTTGTTAATTCATAAATCTTAGTGTATTCATTTTAATGTTTACACTATATTCTTTTTATACCACCTCATAAATTTTATAATTCTCACATCAGTATAGGCGCACTTCCACACGACACCATGGTATCAAATTCTGTTGTTGTTTTTTTCTCCCTACTCTTGTTTTACTCAGTTTGTTATGTCTTGTTTATCATAATTTATTTGCTTTTCAGCTTTCACGGCCCATTCATTTTTCTCTCAGAGCTTTTTTTTAGCTTGCTGCTTGCATACACTTCCTGGTTTATTCTCTTAACGTTGGGGGCTACTCCATGATATAAATCTTCCCGGGTCACTACTTTAGTTTATGGTATCTTGTCGTAACATCTCCTGAATTTTGCAACTCGTTATGTGGAACGCTCTTTACAATGTAATAGGAGTTAAGAACTTTATATCATTTAATCATTTTAATATATACCACCGCCTTCAGTTTAAGGATTTCTAAGATCCACCCTTATAAACTAATATCTATGCATTAAACAACTATTCTCCGATTTTCATTCTTTAACCCTTAAGTCTACAGTTCTATTTGCAGTGATTACAAATATATATCCACCGTGAAGTAATTATTCCTTATATTTCACATTCCAATCCCAATTTTTCTGCTCTCCCTTTGTACTATACCAACTTTCCTGAGCCTATTTTACTCAGTACCATTATGAACTCCAAGCTTGCGCAACACTAATATATTAAATAAATCATTTAACACCATATTTTAGATTCTTCTGTAATTTTAAGTTTTTGCTTTAATACTATACGAGACGTTTCAGCTCCTCCATTACCACTTTCAGGCCCTTTCTGTCGATATCATACTTCCTGCTCAGTGCCCTGTATGTCGGTCTGCGTTTAAGTACACCCTGACCGTTTCAGTCTAACACTGACATGTCCTTGGGGAGCAAATCTAACTACGCCTTTATTCTTATTTCCACCATGGATCTTTTCTTTTGCTACTCCCATCATATTTCATTTACTTTCCACCAACAACACCCATATTTCGTGCTACAATACTTGCTTCCTTGATCATATCATTCGTTGCTGTCATGTTTTTTTTTGTTCTGATATGTTTCAAACTATCATTCACATTTTTCGTTTCTAGGTTCAATTTCCACTGATCAATCTTTTTAAGGTGGCAAATAATGTCATAATCGTTCTCCTGTAGAGTTCCCTTTTGCCTATCTGTCATGTCACCATTAGTTTTCTTGTCTTCTACAAGACCATCTCTATGTCTCTCATCGAGCACGCTATCACTATTCCTTTCCTGTGGTTTATTAGAGATCACATTTCTGCTTTCTGCTATGAGATTTCTTTTATCATTAAGATCTGTATTTTCATCGTTCCTTCTGCTGTTGTCTTCCAATACCCGTTTTTTTTATAGCTTCGAGTTCTACTTATGTGTACCAAATAACTTTTTTTCTTATTCCTCTAGCGTGATCATATAATCTCTGTTCCGAGAGTTGACACAATCCTCTTTCTCGTCATTGTTCACATATACGTTGTCGGAATCATACCCTGCCA
>NC_068999.1:12893198-12899614 GCF_001194135.2 Octopus bimaculoides | reverse complement strand
TATATATATATACATAAATATATATATTATGTATTATTATTATGTATTAGTGTCTGTTAGTATGTCTACGAGACCTAACTGAAATATTGAACCCATTGTAAAGACCATTCATATATATATATATATGAGTGCGTGCGTGTGTGTGCGTTGATATGTGTGCAGTGTGTCAGGGATGTATGTGTGAGTATGTCTGCGCCTGTGTGTAATTGTGTGTGTTAGACAATCTGCTTGCTCTTTTGATATTGTAGTATTCATTACTTTTAACTAAACGGAATTTCAGGTACTCGCCGACTTAAATAAAATACGGCGCTTTCTAAAGGTTGGAACTGAAAGACGATTAGCTAAAGTTTTGCGGAATATTTGCAGAAAAAATAATATCGAGTGCCGCCTATTTTGATTCCCTGCAACAAAGGAAATTTTTCTATCGGACTCTCTCTGAGCTTCTAAATTTTTATTATATAGACAAACTATTTGATACAACATGAAATACATTAAATATTAAGATGTTTATATAAAATTACTGTTACGTTGCTTATCTTTATGTATTTTCTTTCATTAATCTTTCATAAATAAAAAAGAAAAAAACACTATTTTACAAAAATATTTATTGTATTAAGTTTCTTTAAATATTATGGACTTAATGTTATTTATAATTCATGAATTTCATTCGTATTATTCACCCGGCAACATTACAGAAACTAATTGCATACATGAATACATATGCAAACACACAGAGGCTAATATATATATACGTATATATATGCGAGTCAAAGGATAAAGGGATCAAATTTACACTAGAAATTTTATGTATCATATAAAGACGTAACTCCGAGACAGAGTGGAATAATTTTCTCTCTGTAACACTGCAATATTTATCATGATTAAAGGGTTTACTTGCAGACTAAAGAAATAACCTCCGTGTCAACTATATACATTCTTCAAACATAAATATTCAGATTTCTTAATTTTATGATATTATCTTAATTAACTCTGCTCACTATTACACATTCTTTGACAAGACTTGGCGTCAGTAAGGTTAGTGTGTATATGTACAGGGTTAATTAAGTAATACACTATCGATTGGTATAGTTTAATGTTGCTTACACTAGATTGTGGACCACTCAATTCCAGCGAAGCGATGCTGTCTATAAAGGAATTTATGACTCTTTCTATCAGGCTTACAGACGTAATCTAAAAGCATTTAATTAGCATTTTGTTAATGGAACAAACTTTCTTTAATACAGTGCAAATTATATTCAAAGAAACTTCACATTCGGCGTTTTGTATAGTATTTCATTATGATGCTGAACTTTTCTTTCACCAGATGTTGAGACGTGTTTAACATATGATACAATATTTCATATCCTATTCAAAAGCAGCAATATAAATGTTATTCGAAATAATTCGAACAGTTCTTGTTTATAAATGAGAACATGGATTTCACAAACTATTTTATTAGATGGAAAACAAAGATCTTTTGATTGGAGTGCACCAGATGCTCAGCAATATGTGATATTTTTGAATATCACTGTACAGATCTGAGAGAACATGTATGGACTCAGTAACGACATTTCTATCACCAGATGTTGGGACTTGTTTAACATAGGATACAGTATTTTGCATTCCATTCGAAAGAAGTAATATAAATGTTATTCCAAAGCATACGTTCATATGTTGTTCATCGAATTTAACGTAGAGGTGCACTACGTAATTAAGCAGATGGAAAACAAAGATCTCTTGAGAGGATACGCAATTTGTGAAGCAAAATCGAATATTTTAATATAACACTGTCAGGTCTGAGAAAATATGTACGATCATATTAACAACACACAGAATAAAAGATTTTGTCAGGTTTGAACTGTTGCCCAATGCAGAACTGAAGAATATATGTATTTACAGAGCCATTTCCTTTCTATATCTACCACGTTAACTGCCTTCTGTAACACACGACAATACTTCGCTACAACTCCCCGCCCACGATCAAAGATTAACTACTTCAACGAGGTGGCAAATTCATTAACACGCCGAGTGAAATGCTTAATATTATTTCGTCCGACTTCGTGTTTTCATATTCCGACAATTTCAACCTTATTTCTCATCAGTTCTAGGTCGATAAAGTAAGTACGAGTTGAACACTTGAGTCGATGTAATTTCCCACGAAATTACTGGGATTTAAAAAAAAAAATGTTAAATAAGTTTTTGAAGTAAATGGCTCATCTTTCTATTTAAGTGATGATAATTTAGTGCTCCCCTATAGGTTTTTGCTGTACAACGAATGACATATAAGTAGTAGAATATTAGCCAGGAACATATAAACAGACCTGGACCTCTGTCGGCTACAACGACGAGGGTTCACTTTATTAGATCAAGGAGATTCAGGGTGACACAGAATGTGACAAGGTTGTCAATTTCATATACAGTTACTGCTCAATGTTGCCAGCTGAGTCGACTGGACCAACGTGAAATAAAGTGTCTTACCCAAGCATACAACATGCCACCAGGAAATGAACTCATGAGTCGGTGATCGTGGGACGAATCCCGTAGCAAGTAAGTCACATACCTATGAATTTAACAATGAAACAGAAGGTGTGTGAAGAATTTTCTGAGAAACTCCCTGTCCGTTATTGTGAACATACAACTGACAGACTTAAGTACAATTATCAATTTCGCTCAGAAACTTGGGTAAGCTACACTGTTGTATGATAAGAGATAGTTGGGCGATTTTCAAACGTAATGAATGCCATTATTTTAAGTTGAAAAAGTAATCCGGGAATAAACAATATCTTTCTTCATTTATATCACTTCCGTCTTGTGTGAATAACTTGTATCTTTCTTATTTCTGCTGAAGTCGGTCACCTGGTCGAACCATTACCTGACTGCAGAAAACACTCATTAGTATTTCTTCCGGTTAGATCCCCACCCTCAAGTTTAAAGTCTTATGGTTATAATAGAAAGGACATTTCTGTAAAATTTAGTGTTCTGTTCAAATTAGCTTCTTTCACTTACATTTCCTGTCACTCTATCTCATATGTAATGAACAGATATCGATATCTACCAGTATATTGTTACATGTTACAACCTTCTTAAAATAAATCTTAGTATATGTTAGTTTGCGTATATTTAGTATGCAAAAGAGAAATTTGCCATTTTATGGTGCAAGCATATCTCATAATCATCATAGAGATCATACTTTCAAATTATGTGAACCTAGACACAAATTATTTACTGACAACTTTAAAGTATTTTAAACATAATTCCATTTGCAGTTATTTTTGTCTTCTAACATTAAATGTACTATGATACATTAAACATGCATGTCACGAAGCTAACTCGTTGAATACGGTGGACGTTTCCTTATATATCTTTCATTTCCGTTTGATTTGATGTACAACGGCAGAACTTAACAATGGAATACATGAATTTTTAGGGACGCACACATTGCAAGTTACAATATTGTATACTAAGAATTTAGTTGGCAGCAAGTCATCTTCAACGAATTCTAATAATTCATTGTAAACCTTAATCTAGGTCGTGAACACAGTTAAGAAATACAATTTACGGTCTCCCCCAATTCCTTCAGGTAAATTAATATTTATCGCATGGCAACTATTATTTGTATTTCAGGTTCGAAGGTAGGGAATTGTGTGTGTGATGGCAATTCTTTTCTCAGAATATCATTAACAGAATGCAAGTATTATTGCTTTAAAAATGAATTAAAACCACGTCGAGTTCTCAACCTTGTGGGCGTTTCATTGTTGTTACTTCTCGATCGATATATTGTGGGTTGAAACCGATGATAGCGAAATAGAACACCATAGTTTTCGACTTTCCACAATGTATTGTGCATTGTTAAGAAGTTCCCCAGTCACGCGTGCTTTGCCATAAATCCAGGTATAGCGACATGAAATTGTAGAGAATAGTACTTATTGATTTTAAATTTCTGTATTGTTTTTATTTTCATCTCTGGAAGTGATACAAAGCCAATATAATTATAAACTCTTTGAAACCTAAAACTATAGGGTAAATCAATCGGTAAGCGTAAATGAAAATAATGAATGTACTGTTTACGAATAATATAGAAAGACGCTATTGGCAAAATATTTAAATAAGCAGCTATGACAATAGTTTTATCCGAAATAAAAGACGTATTTGGCGAAGCAGACATTTTCGCCACACCTATGTTAATTTGAAAAATAAAAATAACGGTAAGTATCTCCGAAAATTTAATAGTATAATGGTGTTAGACCTGTTCTGATTAGATATCTGCAGTAGTGTTGTATGATATAATGGAAACAAAATATACAACATGAATGAATTATCTCACATCTGGTTTATTATCTATATGTAAATCAAATATAATATCGGCTTATATACATGTGTACGCATGCAAAAATGCACGTATAAATGTACGCAAGTATGTTTTCTGGTTTCGATGTGGACAAATTTATGTGTGCGTGCAGGTATGTGATTGTGTGTATAAATTCATATATGTACACTAGTACAACAGAAACACACAGACGCACACACACAAGCGCACACACAGGCACAGGCACTCACATAAACAAACAGACGCATGCAAACCTATCGACTCATACAACTACATTTACAGTCTTGCTACAAATCGGTTGCTTGCTCAACGCCTTAAATATCGTCAGCTGTGGAGTCCGAGTTGGTTGAACAGGATGTATCATTATGAAAATCACGAGAGCATAAATATCTGAAAAAAAAACATGAATGAAAATTGAAATAAAGTGTAGTAGATTCGGTCTAATGTATTATCTCATCGCTGGGGTATAACATATAAGGAGTGACAACTCACGACAATGAACTTCCCAACCAAATGGTTTAAATATCATCCACCATCACACAGACATACACGTATGTTTATATACAAACATACATGCAAATATATATATGTGTGTGTGTGTGTGTGTCTGTGTGCGTGTGTGTGTGATCCTTTTATTTATCTAGCTACTTAACTTAGTATCTATTGTTCTCTGTATTTATCTATAGTAGAAGACACTTGCCCAAGGCGTATTGGTCGGATAACTGAAGAGATGTGGTCGTGGGTTCCCACCCTGGCATCCGAAACTCGGAATTGTATCATGGTTACTGAATAAGTGTCACATATGTTTACAGATAAATACCTTTATATATATATATATATATATATATATATACACACAAACACACACAAAGAGGGAGAGTGAAAATGTAGACATATATAAGTGTATATGTATGCATGTATGTATTTATTCGTGTGCGTGTCTCTGTAATTGTCTACTTGAGTCAAGAATATGATTAGGCGATTCCGAATCACAGAAACGCTAGGGAATGTGTAGTAATACCCACTATAGCATCAACAAAGTTTTAAAGTGATTAGGTGGATCACGTTATTTGTAATCATAGCTTTGGCTCGATAAGAAATTGTTCTTCATATGAAATCATACAATGGAAAAGGAAATGATGTAACGCCATCAATGATTTCACTCAATGTCTTTAGGTGATCAAAACAGCTTCTCCGTTTCAAATTTTGGCAGAGGGAGAAGAAATCGAAAAACCTTTTAAAGGAGGGAGCAAATCTGTTGCATCGATCTTAGTGTGTAAAAGGAAGTCTCTTTATCCATCTTGAAACGTTGAAAGACAAGACCGATAACGATGAAATTCGAACAC
The DNA here is from genome assembly GCF_001194135.2 of Octopus bimaculoides. NCBI lineage: Eukaryota > Metazoa > Mollusca > Cephalopoda > Octopoda > Octopodidae > Octopus > Octopus bimaculoides. Next base: position 12,893,941 of record NC_068999.1, on the reverse strand, counting down.
AGAACAATTAGATCCGGCAGGAATGTTCCAAAATGTTTCACCTCTGAAGCTCTCTATAATTCTATAATAATTGTTTCTTCTATAAGCATAGGTCCATCCATTTGTTTTTCTATTTGTAGTCGATCACACCGACTTCAATGCTCAATTTGTATTTATTTCTTAGACTCCGAAATGATATGCAAAGCCGACATCAGCAGATTTTTAACTCTGATGTTGCCTACGATGAATATTCGTCTCTAGGTTGGTGCAATTGAGCGGAATAGCGGTGCCTACCTGGCATACGTGGTAACAATGATGTGCGGGGTGCCCTGGTTGGCCAAATGTGGACCTCATCCCTGTTGCGGAATTTTTCATTTAATTTTTTTGTAATATTTTTTTACACAATTCTGTTTTTTTTTAAACCCTACTTGTCCCTTGTTTTTTGTAGTGTCTCCATATGTTTTTGTGTTCGGCTCTTGTGGCCAATAAGGATAGTATTATTATCATTATTATTAATTGTTTTTATTCTTATTATTCATATTCTTCTTCTTCTTCTTCTTCTTCTTCTTCTTATTATTATTATTATTATTATTATTATTATTATTATTATTATTATTATTATTATTATTATTATTATTATTGATGTTGTTGTTGTTGTTGTTATTATTATTATTATTGTTGTTGTTATTATTATTATTATTATTATTATTATCATTATTATCATTATCATCATTATTATTATTATTATTATTATTATTATTATT
>NC_068999.1:12890634-12892823 GCF_001194135.2 Octopus bimaculoides | reverse complement strand
TTTTTTCTGTTGTTATTCCATAATGTTGGCATAGCTTCCAGTGTATATAGGTCCCAGCTCTGTCGTGTCTGTGAATATATTCCTTCTTAGCCAGGACTGGGCAGCCAGAGATAATATGATTTATTGTTTCTTGTCGATTCCATATATTCTACAGTTACTTGTTATATTTCTTTTCATTATGTGTTTTTGGTAATTTCTGTTGGGGAGCCTTTGGTCTTGCGCAGCAATTAAAAATCATTCAGTCTCTGCTTTGAGTCCTGAGCTTCTCAGCCATTGCTGGGATTTTTCTCTGTCTATTTCTTTCGCATTTAGTTTAGCTGTATAAGACCCTAGCCTTTCTATGTCAGATTGTGGGTGGTGCATCCTATATCCTGTCATTATTTTTCTTGTTTTCCTGTCTATTTTACATAGTTCGTTTAGTGTCCAGTTAAGGATGTTGTAGCTGTAGCTTATAACTGGGACAGCTAAAGTGTTGATACCCATTATCTTGTTTTTAGCATTGAGCTCTGTTTTTAGTACTCTATAGTACTCTTTCTTTTTTTTTTCTTTCATTTGTGTATGTTGTATCCTATCTAGTTCATTGACTCCTTATTATTATCATTATCATTATTATTATTATTATTATTATTATTATTATTATTATTATTATTATTATTATTATTATTATTATTATTATTATCATTATTGTTGTTGTTGTTGTAATTATTGTTATTGTCAAGGCGGTACGCTAGAAGAATCGTTAGCATACCAGGCAAAATGCTTAGTGGCATTTCGTCCATCTCTACGCTCTGAGTTCAAATTCCACCGAGATCATCTTTGGCTTTGTTTCTTTCGTAAACTAAGGAACTAATGGAACTCTTGGGTCGATGTAATCAACTTACCTCTACCCTCAAAATGTCAGGCATTGTGTAGAAATTATTTTTATTATTATTATTATTATTATTATTATTATTATTATTATTATTATTATTATTGTTATCATCATCATTAGTGTTGTTGTTGTTGTTGTTATTGTTATTATGAAGGCGGTACGCTAGAAGAATCGTTAGCATACCAGGCAAAATGCTTAGTGGCATCATGTTCAACAACGTACTGATCTTTATTGTATGTCAACGCTAATTGAATGAGAAATAAAATAAAGTGAATGTGAATGAGATTTGACGAAAACAATCAATCAAGGAAATTATAAATCTGATTGAACTGAAAATGGTAGGTCACATATTACATGAATAAATACGTTCGCAAATTTATTGAAGAAATATTTGACTTCTAATATTATTGAAATGATATACAAATACTTTCAATTGTTTTCAATAGTTGCTGAAGAGTGCATTGTAAGTCTTTGAGTAGTCTGTGTGAAATATAGTTTCCTCTACCTCCTTTCTATGTATATTAAACAAAGTAAATATTTAGAAGTGACTGCTTCGTTTCATGCTCATTTTATACAAACGTAATTTTGTTAAATTGCAAACTTACCGACATCAAAAATTCGGAAGCTGAAATTACACTTACCGAATATTACTTTGTTTGTCACTCACCGCCTCTCTCTATCTCTGATTCATTTTCTCTTCTCCCCCTCTCTCTCCCTCTTCTTCCTATATTCTACTTCTGTGTTCTTCAAATACGAAAGTTCCAACAGTATATATAATACATATGAGAAGCTTATGTCGTTTGCCGTTAGTTATAATGTGCATCATAGCGAATTATACAAATAACGTTTGTTTTAAGTGAACGTTACTTTTCAACACGAGATCATATTTAAACAGAGAGGAACTCGCCCATATCAGATATTGTTACACATGTTACATATACGAACAACACACACACACCAACACTCACACATTCACATACACACGCAAACAGACACAAACACACACTCATGCACATTTCCCCCACACACGCATACGATCGATAGATTATTTGATTGGTTGATAGATTGATTCAGTATATTAATAATTTAAACTACGAGCGTGGACTTAAGAGTGACGATTCTTGCAAAATTTCCGTGCAAATAGTGATATAGATCTTAAATCGCCAAAGTTCAATCGAATGATATCATGCTGTGGAAAGAAAATTTTCTTCAAAAGTCTGAAATATATATGTGTATGAATACACACACGCATACACACTCATACACGCACATGTGTGTATATATGCATATACATACATACATATATATATATATATAT
>NC_068999.1:12888321-12889686 GCF_001194135.2 Octopus bimaculoides | reverse complement strand
TATATATATATATATATATATTTGTGCATATATATAGATACCCCTCACCCCCACACCCATATATCACCTATCTTTTCCCTCACTTCAACTGAACCGTCATAGTTGATTGTTCGCAGCAAATATCTTTGAAGCTCTCTATATTCTTATACTTCAATGGACCTGAATATTATTAAATCATTCACTAGATTCTTCTTAGTTGGTAACACATCTAAAATGAGTTTTTGTTACAAAATAAATTGATACAGTTATAACGATAAAAATGCAGTCATAACTCTCTTGTCTATTAATTCCTCCTTTTGTCTTGGTTCTCTGATAACTTTATCTAAATAAGCTGATGTATATCTTAATCAACACTATAGATATCTCTTTATCTTACATCACTCTTTCTTTCTGTTAAATGAACTCATTTGCGTTTGAGATCCTTCGTGTACCTAATCTTCAATCTAAGAACATTGATTGAATGGCGGCGCTCAGAACTTGTTTCAAAACTGAGAACCCATTCGACGAACTTTAATGACATGAGTAATTTTCAAAATCCATAAATTTATTTTAAAATTAAGAACTAATACGTGTGCCATTTACCAGTTTAATGTATATATTATGCAGTTATTAAATGATATTTGAAATATATATGGCTATCATTTTGGTGAGAGAGCTTGTGTGAGTGAACCACTGGACAAGATTTAGTAAAGAATCCTCAAAATCTATTTCACGATAGTTTACGTAACATATCGCAATATAATAGAAAACACTGTAGAAATTGCCTGCCATCTCTTTGGGGTTCATAACATGCGTACTATTGTAAAACTGTGGCGGTCGGTTTAATCGACTTAACCCTCCCTTAATGTTGCTGGGTGGGTTTGTACCAAAATATGAAATGAATATTATATATAATTATTATTGATATTATTATCATTAGCAGTAAATATAAATAATTATTAATAACAATAGTATTAGTGGTAGCAAGCAATAATGACGTTAATGACTAATCAATAAAATTGTATAAGTAATGCACAATTATAACACAGTTTACAGGAAGTACTTGCTTGTTAGGACAAAGTGTCAAAATCCTCAAATCAGCCACGAAACTGACTGAACTCTTGCGTCTATCGAGTTGGTACTTTTAGCCCCAGGAGGACATCTCCTCCAGCTGGCTTATCGACACACTACTGTGTCTTGTTTGACAAGGGAAGTTATCCCTCCCATCATGATCTGTAGCACGAACGGACTCGGGTTTCAGGGATATTTCCCTCCGTCGGCGTCCGATAGCCACTGATCTTTGATGAGAGAGATAAAATTTGGGCAATCTAATATCTACTTTTCCAGTGAAATTCTTCACTGATATCGAAAAGGTGAAATATATAT
>NC_068999.1:12887316-12888124 GCF_001194135.2 Octopus bimaculoides | reverse complement strand
TATATATATATATATATATTTATGCATACACATATTATGTTCTGTTTAACTATATAGTTGCTGCACAAAGTACTGTTTACTTGCATTAGACTACCACGTTGCATTATATGCTTAGGTTTAATTGAAGTCAAACACTAAACCACAGCACGCTGGTAAAGTTCCTTCAATTCACAATTTCTTTTCAACTAATTAAATCTGTGCAATTGTTATTTGAAACAGTTTCGATAGAGATTGATTCTCTGATCATAGAAGTTCATGGAAAAGTCTTTAGCTATGATCCCGAAGGAAAAATTCTCTATACATGCTGAAAATGGCAAAAGATATCTAATGCACAGAAGAGGCATTGCATATAATTCCTTTGAAGTCATTCCTTTATTGATTTTCATTAAACTGCGATACGATTTTTTCTCTAAATATTAATGTCTTTATAGGATGACAGAAATGCGTTGCGTTTAGCTACCAGAATAATAAAAGTATTTGTGCCCGTTGCATGCATAGATGTTTAGTTTTATATCAGGTTATTAAGAATGAAACGTTCGATTTGGAACTGAATGTCTCCTGTACTTTATTTCTACAAGATCGTCAACAAGTTCACTCTTCATTTCATCAACTTAGTTGACTTACCAGGTCTCATGAAGCTGTAGTGGGTGACACCAGCATGGGACCACCAAAGAGACACCATTAACTTTTTTGCTTATTCATATACATGTATGTATGTATATGCACGTATGTATGTATGTATGTATGTATGTATGTATGTGGCTCTCTCTCTCCCTCTCTTTCGTTCTGTATATATATATATATATAT
>NC_068999.1:12878088-12887098 GCF_001194135.2 Octopus bimaculoides | reverse complement strand
TATATATATGCATATGTATATACATATAGATATATACATGTGTGTGAGTGTGTGTGTGTGTGTGTGTGTGTGTGTATGTGTGTGTTTGTATACATATCCGTATACACGGGTGTGTGTATTTAAGCATACTTACACACACAATACCTCCTATATTTGTCTGAATTTTGAAAGAAATGGTTACAAAATGTATAAAATATTCTATTAACATAACTATCGGTAGTCTTTAAAATTATTGGAGACCTACACGCATATATAGTGAGAAGCTCAATATATGCACTTGTATGTATTTCTTCAAGTATTATCAACTAATCTCTTATCACTATGCTTGCAGCCTCTTATCTGTCCATCATTGCATTCCTAAATCATACTTTCTGAAAGATTAAAATTTAATATGCCATCATTATTGTGTCGCAATATATAAAGTTCACCTATATAGTCATAGTATGTATATGTGATTTAATACGACCAGTCGCGCTCATACATGTATATATGTATGACTGCACATGTATATATGTATACACACATATGGGTGTATATGTATTCATTAACATATATAATAAATATTAACCCAGAAAAAGTGAAGTGAGAGAAACACTATTCCTGTTCTGAAAGTAATGCAAAAGTACGCATAACGTTCTAACCATCTGCGATGTTTTGGTCAGACTCCATCACAGTTTACGTTACTCCCTTTTCTATACGACGTTATAGCCTAATATATTTTTATTTGTTTGCGATGCGATTGAACCGTATTTAAATTTAACCCGCTATGATCATTACAAATTTACTTTTATCAAATCTGGCAATATCGTGTGTGTGTTTGTGTGTGTGTGTATATATGTATGTTGTTATATATATGTATGCATGCATACCTGGACAAACTGCTTTCGGGAACTTATACAGTTCTAAATAAAATATTAAGAATGTAACGACGATATATTTCACTATATAGGTGCTCGAGTATATTGATTTACTCAGAATTTAGAGCTTTGCGCAGAACACTAAATATATGAAGGTAATCAAAAGGCAATTACTTTTAATTTATTTTCATTTAGTTCTGTGGGGTAAACATACTTCTTCAAATTCATTAATTGTTTACAAATTTCCTGTAAGTATAACGCTCTTCTAATTAGTAAATTACTTCAAGGTACTATTGCACGTTTTGTATAAGCTATTAATTTTCCCAGTTATTCTACAGATTTGTTTGACTTAGAAATAAAATTACGTAACCTTCACTTCTCTACTTGGAAACGTGTGCTCCTTCCTACATTATCTACCATGTTGCCAAAAAATTTGGTCAAGCGATCCTAACGTACGAATGAATTAAGCGTTGTGTGCACCGTAGCTGTGTTTTCGTTTTAGGCATGCATGATTCGTTGCAGTGTTCCAAATTGTATTATACATTGTCTGCAATGCATTGGTTCCTCATTTATTCATTGAACCCTGGTCATGACTTGTAAAAACACTATTTATTGAAAGGATTTTCTTTTAAATGCACGTATAAGTTTTGAATGCGGGATACTTGTGAGAAGAGTTCAGAAAGTTGAAGCTCGAAACTTGCACTTTATTCATATATGCCAAGCACAACTTCAACAGCGACGCGCACACACACAGACAAACGCATAGATACACATACACCACTCAAGTTAAAGGGCAATTAATGTATGTGTGCGTGCGTGCGCGCGTGTGTGTGTGAGTTTATGCGCGCGCTGTTCACTGAAGATTCATCAGCGAACAAGTTGCGGCATAAAAGCGACGAAACTATTTTGACAAAATGAAGCTATAATGTTGAAGTGAAACTAACGGTATTTGTGTGTTCTTGAATGGTTTACACGCATCTGCCACGCTGCAATAATTTTTGTTTAAACCCACGATCTCAGATCAAAGTATTTGCTATGCAAGTAGATCTCAGTAAATTTTACAAATCACTGTAGATAAATACTAGCAATGACCTTCACAGGCCTCCAGTTGGTCAAGTTCTTAACAGAAACATTCCGGTGCACGGATCGGGGTTGCAAAAAATACATAATTTCTCAAATATTTTTTATAGCATACAAACATATTCATCGGGATAGTATTGAAAAACATCAATGCATGCAAGAGTGATAAAGAAACATGGTGGGTTATCGTGGAATGTGCTACAAACATCATCTTAATCACGCTTAAATCAATTTTCCCTCTGTAACAAATGTTCATTATTTCTGTTACCGAAATTTCTGAAACCCCTCTCTCCACCCCATCGCAAATATTCTTTCCCCCAAATCCCAATATACTCTAAAACCACAACATGTAAGCGATATTTGTAGAAACTTTTGTTAAAAAGTATTCATTTGTCTGGATGTTTTGAGGCAACAAATTCGGGGCGTACACATCTATAGTAAGCCATTTTATTCATACGAATTTTTTCATTTCATGTTGTTTATTTTATTCGTTGTTTGCAATGTTCTCTCTCTCTCTCTCTCTCTCTCCCTCTCTCTCTCTCTCTCTCTCTCTCTCTCCCTCTCTCTCTCTCTCTCTCACTCTCTCTCTCTCTCTCCGTCCCTCTAACACACACACTCACACACATACTGCAAGTCTTAAAGAAGGGCAGCTGAAATGTAATCTCTATGTTGCTTTGAGGGGAAGGTAAAACTTGACAAACTGCTTCGTCCTCTGTTGTTGGATCACCTTGGTGTTTGTTTAAATAAGAGAGATTATAACTGTGATAAAATACTGAAAGCAATACTTACTAAGCAAGTGAGCACTATTATACAAAGAAACGATTTGACGTGAAATATAAAAGTTGTTAGAAATGGGAATCAAATGTGAAAATATCAAGGGGCGTGAAGAAAACCACCCGGAGTGCGGTCTTTCTGATAGTGTAAGCTATAATTTCGGGGTAATTATGACATGCACCTGTGGTTCAAATGGTAGAAAGATTTAGATTAAATCTACAGATATATTAGAATGTGATACCTTCTAATCTGATGTTGAGAAAAGTTTGTATAGGAAGGCAAGAAACGAAATCAGTGCGTTAATGTCATTCATTATATTTCAGAGACATGTGTAGAAGATATGTTTACTTATTGAAGTGTACATGTATTTTTGTTAGGTGCATCTATACTCTTTCATTTCACTTTGTAGTTTATGTTAAGACACCGCATTTCTCGATTGATTTTTTTTTTAATGTTTGTACTTTAAAGCGCAATGATTCATATGAATTTATTACAATTGCGTTTTATTGCACATTACCATTCTTGGGATACTATGCAGCGGTTAGGTTCTGAGTATTTGGCACTATTATCAACAATGCTTATTTTCAATTTGTATGTCCCTATGGTATCTGTTTCTATAGAAATCTCCGTTGGTGTGCAAACCCTGATCTATATCGGTGTTTTATTAATTTAGAGTGCATCTCAATTTCATAAGTTCACCATAGCAATTTTCACGCTCTATCATAAAAGTGTACGTATACAACGGAATTTACAGTAACATCATCTAAAACACAAACATAGTACGAATATCGTTAACATATTATTTAAGGTATAATAATATTCACATTCTGAATTCAGGCATTTTCGCCAGTTAGGAATTGTGTGACTAAATTTCAATTGCAAATTTTCTGTTTTCTTTCTCTGTATTCCTTGTTGGCGACTAAAGTTTGTTTAAGCTCTTACCAATATGCCAATTTGATGTTGCGATGTAAGCTATTTGGAATTGTTATTCTGATGCTGTTGTAGCTCACCGTCATGACTATAATGATAGAAGATATCAGTGATTTCTTTTGATACGTATCTTTATAGACGGTTTGCTTATCTGTTGGTTTCCATGATGTGTATTCTTCCATCAAATGAATTCAATAATCGATGAATTAGAGCGATAATAGTACAGCATTCCACGGATATGTACACAGAACATATTTTCCAAGCTGAAAACATCTGATGAGATATGAAACTACTGTTCCATGAGTATTTCATCCAAATCGTTCTATATTATTTTCATTGCCTCTATTCACTCATACGCTATAAATATAAGAGATATTATTGAAAATGTTAACTGACCCCTATATGATCCAGTCGGATCGTAAATGTGATCTCGTATTTGAGAAGCGAAATTCGTAGTGAATGCTGTCGTGCGTTGACAGTGGGTTAATAACTTTTACTTCTATTTCATTTTATTGGCTGATAAAATATATGCTCTGCATGTAGGGCGTATCGAATGAATGTGGTTGATGAAGAACCTGCTACGTTTTAAAGTGGGTGGAGATTTCTGCATTTTCATTTACATTTTCATGATGTTCCCTAGACTGTGATCTTTGTTATAGTCTAGCTATTAAGTATAATGTACGTACGACATTTACTATGAGTGTATTTGTGCTGTTGCATACTTATATTTTTGAGTGTTTGCTTTTTGTATGATGTTGTTTTTTCAGGACACTTCATCGTATATAAGTGATGTATTTTTTGGATTTTATTGATGTATTCGTGTTTTGTGAGAATTATCGTTAGGTGGTCTGGGAAATTTGATAGATTATTTGCCAATTGGCTGCGATAGCCAGGTTTGCATAGCATAATTTAATGTCAGCGGAAGTTGTCATTGTGGTGCTGATTGAATAATTATTTCTCCCTAGTTTCATACAATTTGAATATTCAGAACGTCATAAATCAATGATATTCCCATTAGGAAGAATAATTTAGTATTCGGAACAAAATGATTTCCCGTTTCGGTGTATCATGAATTTGTGATATTAAGGAAAAATGACAGAATATTTGTAAACAAAATGGTCATAGCGTGTGCTCGGTGTACTTCCGACTGTTATGAGCAATAAATAAAGAATTAATATAGTAAAATCTTGAACTTAAAATCACATGTTTTCACAGCACAGACAATGGCTCAACTGATACTTATTCCCCTTATAAATACGGGTTATTCTCAATGAAATAAATTCTACGGACTAATGTTGTTGCTGTGTATATAATTATGTTCCAATAATTTTAGGATTTACAAACACACATTTCTTTATATTGCATCTCATCCACCAAAGGATATCTGAAACCATTCATTGTTTAAAACGTTGCTTACCTTTTACTCAGTTTGACAATATCGTTAAGCAATGTTTGTTCTAAAGAAAACAAAAATATACAACTTCCGGAAATGTTTCAAATTAGTGTATTCCGTATTAAAACGTACGCGTGTTTAATTACTATTTTCTCTCTCTGATATCATACCATACCATAGGTGTGCAACAAAAAAGAGACATATTTAATGTGAGGAAAGTGCTAATACGTTTATAGTAGTGAGCAACAATGTTCTATTATTTAAAATGTTATTGGTTAATCTCATTTACATCTGGTCCATGTAAATGGACAGCAAACGCAATACTTTTTCTCCCCTTATATTTCAATTCCGGTGTCAGCGAATGGTGAAAAATGTTATAATATGGGATCCAGTAAGGTCTTTCAATTTAATGTTCGTCTCATTAGATTTAATAAAATGAAAATATTCACTATATTTTCACCATAGTTCCTAAATATCTAATTCAATTATTATTATTATTATTATTATTATTGTTGTTGTTGTTATTGTTGTTATTATTCCTGCTGTTGTTGTTGTTGTTGCTGTTGTTGTTGTTGTTCTTCTTCTTCTTCTTCTTCTTTTTTTTCTTCTTCTTCTTCTTCTTATTTTTTTCTTCTTCTTATTCTTATTCTTTTTTCTTCTTCTTCTTCTTCTTCTTCTTCTCCTTCTTTCTTCAAATTATCTTCCATTTCTCACCTAGTGTTTTCCGTACACCTAGGGTACAGAATCTCATTGTATGTATTCCCAGTTTACACACGCAACTTCAGATTTAAAATATGTATTTAAATATTAATAATGAAATAAATCCATGAATGTATGTTGTTTTCTCAGCGATAATGCTCTTCTCAGTACATGAGTCGGCCAGTTAATACGATTTTTGCTCTTCCTGTTGGGATGGTAAGCCTGGTATCATTTTCAAATACATTTCAGTACATTTTTTTAATCATTGCAAGAGATCCTACAATCACTGGTACGGTAGTTGCCTTGAGATGCCATATTTGTTTTTTTCAATTTCTATTAGAAAGTCTTTATATTTACTGATCTTCTTAATTTCGTTTGCCGATGTATGGTGATCGCAAGGAATAATCATGTCAATCAATAAACACATCATTTTTATCTGATCTTTTATAATAATATCCTATTATTTTTATTATTATTATTATTATTATTATTATTATTATTATTATTATTATTATTATTATTATCATTATTTTTAACGTTAACATAATCATCTCCATAGCTCTTATATTAACTAATAAAACGTAGGTGTTGTTTAATGTTTGCCATGGATCTGAATGAATAAGCAATGTCCATTATACATCTTTATCTCCTCATATTAAATTTATTTGCATTAATATACCATTTGTCTTTTATCTTTCATATGTTGCCATTAATAAACTGCGGTCATTCTAGGGCATAACCTTGAAGAATATTAGTCAAATGAATCGACCCCATTCTCTTTTAAGCCTGTTACATATTCTTTCAAATTGCTTTGTCGAAACACATGATATGGGCGAGTAAACACACCAATGTCGATTATCAAGAGGCGGTGGGTGGGAAACACAGGCACATTGACACACACATGCACAGACAAACATGTAAAAATATATTCATATATGCGTGTGTATGTATGTAACTGTGTGTCTTTGTGTGTCTGTGTACTTACATTTATATAAATATATATTATATTTATAAACGAAAGACACCTTTCAGTTGCCACCCACCAAAACCAATTAGAAGGGTTTGTCGACCCGAGGCTAGAGCAGAATACACTTTCATATATACATAATTATATGTGTGTAAGTGTGTGTGTGTGTGTGTGTGTGTGTGTGTGTGTGTGTAAGTGTGTGAGTGCGTGTAATTGTGTGTGAGTGTGCGTAAATATGTGTGAGTCTGTGTAAATGCGTGCGAGTGTGTGTAAGTGTATGTGAGTGTGTATGTGTAAGTGTGTGTGTGTCTACGCGTGTGTGTGTGTGTATGTATGTGCGTGTGTATATACGTAACTTTTTAAACTTCAACGAAAACACCTACAGATAAAAATGGGTATCGCCTACTTTTTCTGACCATGTCATGGAATACTTGGAAATTAAAATTTACGAACACGCCAGACTAATATTGGGTGAGAACATCCAGAAAACTTACTCGCCAACTGGAAATGCTTCCTGGATGATTGTGTCATCCTGTGGTCACAGAAACTGGACCAACTGTTGGAATTTAAAAATTTCATCAACAACATTATTTACAGTATCCAATTTACGATGAAATACAGTGACAAGTAACTACCTTTCTATATCTAAGAGATCAGGAATTACATACATTATTTACATTATTTACAATTGACGGATATTTGTCCTCGTGTTGTTTGTTGTTAATTAACTCCCTGACACACAGAAAACTTCGTCTTTCATATCAACACATAATCGAAGAGACACAAAAGCATACAATATTATCCATCAGAACATACCACTCTTGTTGGACGACTTTCGAATGAAACAGGCAGTCGAACCATTTTTAAAAGTAAAATGTTTTAAATTGCAGTCAAGTTCAGAGAAACATATAGTAATATAAAACTAAATTGTGAGGAAAACAAACTAAACTAATGTACACTTCCATTAATGTATAATTAAAAGATAATTTTGATATATTTCGAAATTCAAGAAACCTAAGAAAATCTGATTGTTCCTCCTTCAGTTTGGCAACACAGAACAACATTTTACAAAGACATTCCTAAAGAGTACATATGGAAATATAGAAATTACATATAAGAAATGGCTTTCATGCCCTGCTTATTCTGAAAATCCATTAAAACTGGAAATGTGCGTAAACTACAATTGTGTAATATCTACACATATGATATGTAAAGTTTATCTTTTCTTTATTTAAAAATAAGCATTATAATACGTTTGGGAAAAAATAGCATTAATACATTTTAGTAAGGTATGTTTTAATATATTATAAATACGTTAGTATCATTTGTATGTCTTAATAGAAATCACGATAATTAAAATTTGGATATATTAATTTTTCTAAGACAATTTACAGATATATAATTCTCTAAGATATAGTGTATCGTCTAAATATGTGTAGTATTGTTATATAAGCTATATTATCTCCATTCACCTAAGCAATATGGAGGGAATAGAATACATTACAGATTACATTGCATTAAAAGTCCGTTGTTGTCAATTTGCTTGCTTCTGAAATCTAAATACATTGTACACCAGACTTTTTCGTCTTTGCTATAATGAAATATAGAATAAAAAGTAATATACACAAACACATGATCATACATGGGAAAAAAACAGTCAAACAAAGACACAGACAGACAAACAGTGACATATGAACATATGGAATAAAAGATAAATATGGCTTGTATTATACAAGCCATATGTATATAAGCTATATACATATTTTAGAGTATTATTTGTAGTGCTTAGAATTTTCGTAGAGGTAATTGAAAATGATAACATCTCAGCAACGAATGATATACATTATTCTTTCTATATTATAAAATCATGCAAATATGCTGGCCAGCAATAAAATAAATGGGGAAAATCTTCCTGCTTCCCTTTACGAATGGCATTGAATGTACGTATAGCAAATTAAGTTTTCTATAGACGTGCTACAAGAATGCATGAATTTTAGTCTCAATTTTGTAAAGTTTATTGAAAATATGGACGCAGTCGTCAGTGGATAGTTAGAATATTTTCTTTCTAAGAATGTGGTCACGTTTTCTATGCCAGAAACATAGGCATCTATCCTACATAATTTTCTATTGACCAAATTACGTAGACCTATAACACATACACACACACATATATGCATAGACACACAAAACACACACACATATATACGCATACATGCATACACACATATATCTATAGCTATCTGTATGTATATATGTGTGTGTGTGCGCGTATATATATATATATATATATATATATATATATATATATAT
>NC_068999.1:12873868-12877563 GCF_001194135.2 Octopus bimaculoides | reverse complement strand
ATATATGTATGTATGTAAGTATGTACGTATGTATTTATATATAAATAGATAAGTCGATAGATAGATAGATAGATATTTGATTTGTTTTCGTTTCCGTTGAACAAATCGCACGTCTATTGTCGGCCTTGGGCTATAGAGACAGACATTTGCCCAGGGTGTTGGGAAGTGTGACTGAACCTATTATCATGTGGTTCGAAAGTAAGCTTCTTAGCACAAACCCAGTCCTCTGTGTGTGTGTGTGTGTGGATATGTGTGTGTGTGTGTATGTGTGTGTGTGTGCGTGTGTGCATGCGTGTATGTGTGTGTTACGTATCCTTTACGTCATTTGTTTTTCAACGTATGCGTGAGCTGCACCGCGTCGGACACCGGGATGATGTTTCATCACTCTATAGCATCTTTGGGTGTTGGTTTCTAATCTCTTTAACATTGGTTTGTAATCTAAGTAAACGAAATATCCAACATAAAACTTGAGGAAGTCCCCGGTTTGTCAATTCCCATGTCACCCCGGTTAAGGTCTACTTGGGCCAATAAGTGGGAATAGTGCAGTGCAAGCTACACTCATTGAAAATTATTCGTTTTCACAGGTACCTCTTGTACATCAAATCTTAGTAAACGTATTAAAATTGTTGGTTAAAACCTAAAATTGCACTTGGACCTTACTCCGAAATGTCACAGACAGATTCAGTAAATGGCAAAAATGTCTTATGGCCGTCAAGGGCACAGGTCTGCCTCGACAGGTGTTCCAGTGTATCACAGGCGGGACCTGGTCGACATGCTGCCACCGTGGTCAAACAATCTTCAAGAATACGAAAAATAAATATCTGAAATTTGGCTGTAGGAATATGCGCACTCTTCTAGATGATAATTTCAACAATAGGAAAGAAAGGAGTACTGCACTTATTGCACGTGAGCTCAACACATTCATATTCCTTTGATATAGTTACGCTCTCTGATACTTGTCTATCTCGCCATTGTCAAATAAATGAACCTACTTATGGATACACTATCATTTGGCGAGACCTACATGAAAGTAAGTGTAGAGAAAAGGTGTTTGGTTTGTTCTCAATCATTCATTGGTATCCTCCATTACAGAATATCGAAGTGGTATATCTGAACGAATCACGTAATGCTGTATAAAACTGACAAAATGTAGGTTTCTTGCTGTTGTCAGTACTTATGCACCAACAATGTCTCATTCTGATTAAACTGTAGGAAATTTGTTATGATGATCTAGCACAATTATTGAGGAAAGTACCAGGTTCCGACAAACCAGTCACATCTTGAGATGTCAACGCAGGAGTTGGAAAGGATTACATTTCCTGGCCTCTTTTTCCCGACACGGGATTGGAAAATGTGATAAAAATGGTGTAGCTGTTTTGATGATTTGCGCTGAGAATAATTGGATTGTTCCCAATACACGGTTTAATCAGAAATATAAATATAAAGTCACCTGGATGCACCCAAGGTCTGAGGACTCGTATCTCATAGATTATATTTTGATCAGAAAGCGTGATGTGAATTTTTTTTTCCAGTGTTATGGCTACGGGTGGAGCAGGGTGCTGCACTAAATATCGTCTAATGCGTAGACGTCGACAGTCTAGTCCTAATGTCCACAAAAAGTTAAATGTTGCAAACTTCAAATTACGAAGCAACTTGTAAAGATTCCACGATGCTATAGAAAGTGTCAATCTCGGTACAGAGGATCTGTGTGAATATTTCAAAACAAAAGTATTTGTGGCTGGAATTTTTTCACTGGGATTCAAATTGCGTACGACATCTGAATAACAATAACTATCCAGTCTTTTATGGAATCTGTGAAGAGGTCTTGAAATATGGGGGTGGCAAAATGTTTGAACTCTTAAATATATTAATTTGTCATTGTTGAAGAACTAAGGAATTTCCTCGATGTTAATTTAGTTTCCTTGCATAAATCGGGGCTAAAGAATTTTTTGTTGTAATTTTCGTGGGATTTCGCTTTTGTCTCTAGTTGGAAAGGTACTTGCCCGCTTTCAGTTAGAACGGTTGGATGCGTTCCAAAATATAACGTCTGTGTTTTTCGCCCCTCCATGGGCACAGTTGATTGTATCTTTACTATCAGACAATTTCAACAGAATTTCATTGAACAGAATCTTGCCCTAAACGACTGTTTTGTTGATTTAGGCAAGCATTCGATACTGTTAATCGAAATTTTCAGTGGCTAATTCTGAGTAAAATATGTTGCCCAGAAATGGTTGCATGCATGATCAAAGCTATACTTTATTTTGGTGTTAGGATTTCCGAATCTTTTGACATAGAAAATGGAGTAAAGCAAGAAGACCACCAAGCACCCTCCACCTTTGCAATATAATTTGCTGCTAATCAGTTTTCAAAACTCGAAAGAAATATTTAAATAAAATATCGTACAACAGGTAATGTTTTCAATCTGACCGGACTGAAATTCAAAACAATATCTTGTGTATTTGACTCAGAATGTAGATTTTGGTTTCACCGCAGGTTTGTTAGAATCACTAGTCATGTATCAATCTGGAAGTGATGCTGTTTGCGACCTCCCTAAAATTTTCGCTATGAGTACAAAGTGAAGCAGAAAGAAATACATCTGCGTAATCAAAGGGTAGCCCAGGCATTTGTCGATTTGGAGTCACTCATTTGGCGGAAATTACATTTAAAAACATCACAAGATCGACTCGTAACAAATGGTTTGCCTTACCATCCCTGTTATATTCCTCTGAAACATTGACGTGTTATGAAATGCATTTCAAAGTGTTAGAACAATTCCACCAAAAATGCCTTCGCTGCGTTTTAAACATGAAATGAAGCTGTTTTACTACAGACATTGATGTCTTTGCGTCCAAAAACATCACTTTCATAAAATCAATGATTCTGAAAAATTGAATGAGTTATTCTGGCCATATAGATCGAATGTCGGATGAATGCACACGTAAACAACTGTTTTAATGTGATGGGAAAAAGAGGTTTAAATGAGTCCTTTGGAATGGTCCCAAACAAACTGGATGGCGAGCTACTGTGGTGTGGAGTGAGAGCTTTTCAGGAGGCCAGGATTAATAACGTAAGGGTCAAGAGGGATTTAAAGAAGGATGTTGCGCGCAGTGAGTGAGAAGGTGAATCTCAGCGATATTTTTTGTGTACGCAGTTTGTGAAAGATCATGTCTTTCTTTTGCTGGGCTCAAATCTCATTTGCAGACCCATGAAAAACAAATCTCCAGCAACTACTCAACCTATATATTTGTGCACACATTTCAATTCCGTGTATGCCATGATGTCTGCAAATCTGAGGACTCAAAATATATTTTCATACCATAAATATCATAACTTAACTGCATCTCCTGGTGATCCATATCACATATGCAAACTATGTGGGTATCTTCCAATACACTGCTTGGATTAGCAAGCCTCTCCAGACGACATGATGGATCTAAAGTATAAGTACAAGAAGTGGTTAGACTCTGTTTATGTAGTAGAAAACCACCATATAATATATATACATATACATACATACATACATACATACATACCGTGTTTTCTCCTTGTCTCCGTATTCTTTCTGTTGAAGAGCGTAGCTCGAAACGTCAAAGACTTTCCGTATTCCCGAGCGTCATACTAATATACACTGTTGTTATTTACACCACCTGTCCTCGTCTGTTGTTATTATTATATATATATATGTATGTATATAT
>NC_068999.1:12868279-12872485 GCF_001194135.2 Octopus bimaculoides | reverse complement strand
TATGTGTGTGTACGTGTCTTTTGTATGTATTAAACCTGCCAGAACTTGTGTGTGTGTGTGTTTGTGTGTATGTGTGTGTGTGCGTGTGCGTGTGTGCGTATGTGTGTGTGTGTGTGTGTGTGTGTGTGTGTGTGTGTGTGCACGTGTGTGTGTTTGTGCTTGTGTGTGTGTATAACAATTATTTATAGCGAGGTAATGAATTTCGAAATACAGATCGCAAACGTTCTCAGTAGCAATTTTCCAAACTTTGGTTGGATGCAGTTGACACGGAAACAAGGTTACACATTGTGAAGGAAGAATGTCAGTCAATATTATTGACTATTCAACTACGTGATTGGCACTTGTCTGTATGAATCGGTGCTAAGTACCACCGCGGCAACATCGTCATCGCTATTCTTGTCTAGTTAGAGATAAGTTATAATTACTTGCCAAATCAAGGCCTGCGTTTGTAATATGAATGTAAGTCAATTGCCGAGATGCTAGCAATTTGATCTAACACATTTGCTCAAAGATTGGCCAAATCTGAAATTATTTGGTGTTACACAATACCGTACCGTTTATCGTAATGTATTTTAGAAAACGTTTGTATTTCGATGAAGACTTACTAACATTTCTTTTCTTTATTTACACATATTATCTATTTGATACATGATGTTAACTATTCTTGCTCCATTCAAACAATGACAACGAACACAGGTAACAATACTCTTTCCTGCTACTTTCAACTATGAGTAAATAATTCAATTATTTTCTCTGACTAGAAAATATAGACACCTAAATTTGTTTTCAAAGAACTTTCCTTATTAGATTTTGTTTTGTAGATTTACTATCTAAATGTCTGAATTTCACATCAAACGAGTAGTATATTGTACTTGTAATTTTATACTATTTAACTACGCTTTTAAACAAAATACAAAGTTTTAAAGTAAATTACTAAAAGTGTAAAGACAGTGGGTATTTGTGTGATAATAGCGCAGTTGTTGGTTTATAGTTTTGTTTTAGTTTTGCTCTTGATTTCATCGATTCAAATTACACGCGGCATTTTCAAGTCTCTTTAGCAGACATCAGTAAGAACAACCAGAAAAAAGAATCGCACCTAGTGATAAAATGACAAATAATATAAATCAAGAAAATCACACAGACATTAGTAAAATCCGAGTGAGATTATTTGCAATGGGAAAGAAGAAAATCTTAGAGTGTGCAATATTTTCTTTTTATGCAAAATACAATGAAATCTGTGGAAAAATACTTCAAAGAAAGTATTTGGTATTAGATTACATTTCACGTTTATAACCACGAAGTTTGTCATTATTTCCAAAATCTGGCAAAAAAAGTATCTTTGATGTTAACTATTAAAGAGATAGTTCCCAAATGTTGAAACATGTGAGAATTTGTGTATGCGAAATGGAAAATCATATCAAAGAAATAAGGTCTGTGATTTTTTTGTTGATTCACTTTGCAATGCTAATTGCACTGGTTGTAATGCAATTTTTTTAGGAAAATAGAAATAAGAATTTCAAGTATAGGTGGATGTTTTACAAAAAAAATTATATTAATGTTACGGTTTTCATAACTAGATTTTTTTTATTTAATTTCGAGTTGGACGAGATGAAAAAGACGACGATATGACCAAATGTTTCTGGCCATGTTAGTACTACCTTCTTATTCATTAAGATAAAATACACTGACGCTCAAATATTTAAATGAAAGTGCAAATGGTTTACTGTATAGATGCTAGATTCACTCAAAATTCATGCATGAATAATTATCCATTTATATGTATCATTGTTGCATTTTTCTGGGAATATAGACCCAAACTCTCAGCTCGATTCAATCTTTCCAGAAAATTCTTAATTTTTAAAAATTCCAGTGGACGGAAAAGTAATGGGAAACGCACTTCGAAAACAACTCAGACCAACTAATTATGTTGGTTAAAATTTATGGGAATTTTCCCTGTTTTGCGATTAGGTTGCCCCCGTTGAGCTTTCGGATTTTTTCCTAATGCAAAGTTTTGTACAACCTTGTCTCAACTACCTTTGGCAAAAATTCAAAGTACCACATCTCAAAGGTATGTGTCAACTTTTCTATTGCTGAGTATGATTATCTACGGCTTAGACGACAAACGACAAAATATAACAACTTACTGACATTAGATTTAGGTGATGTGTTACGTCAATTGATGTGAATGTTTTTTTTTCTTTCTTTCTCTAAAAGTTGTTTTAAATTTATTCTTCTTTGTGACTGATTTATTCTTTCACATAGAACCCAGTAATTCTGTTTCAACTGTGTCAAGAGTAGAGAAATAGCTAACGCAAACGGTTTTGATATCTCTGATGCGTACAAGATGATACGTTTGACAGATAACATTACCGGTATATTATAATGCAGTACGGAATTTGTGTGAATTAGTATGTTCGATGAAACGGAAAGCTTTGTCATTATCTTCCAGAATGTAAACATATGGCAATATCCGCCATATATGTACACTAATAAACAAGCAGCATGTATGCGTAATATTTCATTTATCTGCGTGTGATGTGTCTAAAATTATTCAAATCATATTTATAAGAGCGCATATACTGCAAATAACTCTAGATGAAATAGTGTATGGATACGTGCAAAACTGAATACTTATTTTCTCACATAGCACTTGAAAATGGATGTAGTATGCAAATCTTATGAATTGCCATAATTCTTCTTCAAGTATGTTAGACAATCTATTGCATAATACTTCTCAAGCTGATTCTAATACAGAAAATGCCAGAATCAAGGTAAATTTTATATGAGATCAAAGAATATATTGTCGTAAATTGCTACTATGTGCCAGAGGTTTAGTGTGAGATCTTACGACATAATCCTCAGTTTTACATTTGGAGAACGGTTTTCACGATATTGGAGAATCAACTTCAAACAAACCCAGAAAACACAGCAAATTAAGAATTTATATATTTTGCAATCGCTATTTTATTTCCTTTTAAGTTTCCGGGAAATTACTCTTCATTCCTTTAAACATCTAAAATGAAATTTAACATTATGATATCCGTCAAAGTATTCCTTTTGACAGATCACAAGTAAGTATTGGAATCAGGATTAAAGGATCATGGTTAAATCTATTGCTGATCCACTGGCAATTGAATTGGGAAATAATGTATTTGTGAACAATATTGGTTGTTTGGGGAGAAATATACTTATAGAATTTACCGTGTACATCAGCTTCTCTTCCGTGAAGAAATTGATATGTATATCTATCACATATGGCAAAACATGGTTAACTACATAATTTTAGAATGTTCAATTCAAATGAAATGGAACAAAGTTTTATAAGACTTGAATCGTAAGCACTTCCTCAAAACTTGTTTTGGATCTGTCGTAGTGGTATCATTCAAAAATAATGAAACTCTAAATTGTAGTGAATCTATTATATGACCTGTTGTTCGTATATAGTAAAAACAAAACAAATATCGTTAATGTTGCTAACATCATATTGAGTACGATAGATTTTAATATACGATGCAGATTGTCTCTTAAGGGATATTATTTTATCTCCATCTACTGTATGAAGGAACATATCCTTAACAAGCAAACATCAATTGATTTAACCGCTGTTGATATACCTAGAGAGCATTTTGCTTCGCTGCATTTTACAATAGCATATTATATTTTACAATTGGTAACTCATTTCTTCTGTTAGGCTTCTCTGAGAAATTTAGCTGAGAAAACAAGCGTCTTAAGAACAGAAGATATATATATCCCATGCCTTAAATCAATGAAATTATAAATGATTTCTAATCATCGTATTCCAAACATTACTTAAGTGATATTTTGTTTCCTTTTTATCGAGCGTTATTAATAATATGATTAAATGTAGTATTGGTGATGAATTCTGCCAGCATCAGCCAAAACGAAATGCGACATATTTTGCATACACGAATCAAGAGATAAAAGTGTAAAGATCTCAATATTCAAATCATTGAAAAAACTATGCCATATAATTACGTAAATGTTTTCAGTACTTAATCTTTTCTCAATATCCTTATCAAAAACTCTACGGCATTAATAACGTTACTGTCATCATTATTCATACATTTTAAATTTTATTTATCATTAACATCAGGACACGCATGCCCTCCTCATCAAAACCCACCAAATATTCAATTTAGTCACAAACCGTATGTCATAAATATCACATACATATATATATATATA
>NC_068999.1:12866895-12868048 GCF_001194135.2 Octopus bimaculoides | reverse complement strand
GTATATATATATAGCGTTAGCTTTCTGAGATATGTTATTTATCATAAATACAGTGAAAACTAACATTCATACCTCGATATTACAAATACATATAAGTTATTTCTTCTTTAATATTCAAATTTTTTTTTTCATTATTTCCTGTAATGTATTGTGTAAACTACGTTATGTTCGTGAACGCAACTCTTTTTTAAAATTCGTTCAAAGACATGCAAATATGCACCTAGACATGCAATGCATGCAAACGTACACACTAATACAAGCATATCTGTGCATATATAAATATATGTATTCATATACAGACACACAACAACGCGTATTTTCTTACACACATGGATACTAACACGAAGACATATCTATTGTGTGTATAAATATATATATATATATACATACACATATATATTCCGAAGTCTGTCAGACTCTGTGTGTATGTGGGTGAGTGTGTGTGTGTGTGTGTGCGTGTATGAACATATTATGAAAGTATAATATATTTTGAATCCGAGTATCCACATTTTCATATTTGTATATGCTTTTTTTTTTTTCGTAATTCCAAAATATCACAATAATACTACTTTCATCACAGCAAACAATGGATTAGGCATTTCTTGAGATACATATTAACTAAAAGAAAATGTAAATAAACTATGTTGAAAGATAGCATATATTTTAAGTAACTTCTATGTCGATATGTGTATGCTATTGTAATGGAAAGTAAAATTATGTATGTATTTGTCGACTGCAAATGTCAGACATCTGCAACGTTTTTCAGTGAAACACTCTTTTTATTTGTAAATTGTAAAGCACGTTAAAGTCAATGGAAACATTACTAGATGGTTGATTGAAAGCTCAATGTCAACGAATATAAGGATTCTTATTTCGTAACTTTCTTATCACATTGCTCCGATCACCAGGCAAAACTGAGTGTTACCTGTAATTCAAACAGACAACCTTGTCATATTATGTGTCAAGCTGAAACTCCCGGAGAACTACGATAATGGTACACGAAACAACAGAGTGTTCCGCCACTTGCATGTTAATTTTAGGTGCAGGCGTTTCCGTTGACCAAATCGATCCCACGTCGTATTCGACGTAGTGTTATACACACACACACATATATATATACATATATATATATATATATATATATATATATATA
>NC_068999.1:12862195-12866265 GCF_001194135.2 Octopus bimaculoides | reverse complement strand
ATATATATATATATACAAAAAAATAGTAATGGTCAGGCAACAAACGAATGAAAGAAACCTCGATATTATGTAAATAGAGGAAATTATCTGTAATATAATGTGACAAGTATATGGTTGACATAATAATACTCTGAGTTTCGGATGTCGGGGCGGAAACTTGCTCCAGTATCTCGTCCGTTGTGGAGGCAATCAAAATATTTGATATTTTGAATGCCTCGATAACTGACGAGATGCCGAATCAGGTTCCGCCCCGACATCCGAAACTCGGAATCTTATTATGGCAACCGAATAATTGTCACATATTATATTACATTCTCCTCCTCCTCCTCCTATTCCTCCTCCTTCTCCTCCTACTACTACTACTAGTACTTATTCTTCTTTCTATTCTTCTTCGTCTTCTTCTCGAATACTTATAATTCTTACAAATTAGCTGAAAAAGTTTGTACAATAAATTTATAAGATGAGAACTGTCGATCCTGATGATTTAAATCAGCTACAATTCCTTGCACAACGCTTCTTGGTCTTCCTAGAGTAGTTGCTATCAGAGAATTCGACTTGCCTTCTTGGGCGAAGAGCAAACTTCTATTTATGTATCTTCCAAAATAATGTATGCCAAAAACTGCTGCAAACAAGAAGAGAAAACCATAATGAATTACCTATGGATGACACAACAAATCATGCATTGAGCTGGCAAACATTTTCGCAATGTGTCTTAGACCTAGTAGGAATAGAACAGAAGCAAATACAGTAATTATGAAAACAAATAAACGATGATAGTATTCATTTTAGTGACATTTAGTAATAGCCAGAATAGTCTGAAGTATACATTAATGCGATAACGATGAAATACTGAGATAGAGAAATGTAGATATCCAAAATTAGATATGAAGCAGTTGAAAGTAGTATTCTAAACTACACTAACTTAAGCAGAAATATTCTATATCAACAGTATATAACAGAACATGAATCGAAATATGAAGAAATTAAATTCAAGATGTAATGGGAATGATGTCATTAGGTATGATTGCTGCAAAGAAGGATTTACACATTTGAAACCTAAATTCCCTAATATTGGAAGAAACTTGTATCAAATTCACAAATCGTGTAAGGTATTTCGGTACTTTATTGTCAAAATAATTTGATCCGTTTTTAGCTATAATGTCGTACGCTAGTAGAAAGAGATCAGTGTCATATTCATAAAAGCAGTTTACCATCAAAAGATATCACATTCAAGGAACACATCAACCCAAATTTTCCATCATTTATGCGTAAAATGCTATTGCATTTATTTTCATCGGGCCAAAAACATACAGGGAAGAATACGTGACTACAAAGAGACAACTTATGAATACCATTAAAATGCAATGCGAAAAAGAATGACGTAGCCACAAGAATTTGGTCATTGTATTATGTATCAACACGATTCATATATCCATGAGTATTATTATGAAACGGAAATGCAAATGTGACCGGCATACAGATATACTGTCAGATAAACACACGTGTATAAACAAACACAAATGTGCGCACAAATATATATGTAGGTATGCATGTGTGCATGTATGTATACGTGCATTTATGGATAGATGTTTAGATGCATGGATGTTGGGATACACAGATGGCTGGATTTATGCAGCAGTTTTCTTCACTGTGCGATGAACAACAAAAGATCGTGTGCATTCACCAAGAAGGCAAGTCGAATTCTGCGATAGCAACTACTGTAGGAAGACCAAGAAGTGTTGTGCAAGAAATTGTAGCTGATTTAAATCATCAGGATCGACCGTTCTCATCTTTTAAATTTATTGTACAACATTGTTCAGCTAATTTGTAAGTGTGTCTAATTAGTCACTTTTCCCCGTATTTAAGGTAGTAAATTAACCAAATTCGTAAATAAGTATAGTGTTATTTGTAAACTATAATAAAATAACTTTTAATATTGAAATTATAATTTTAGCTGAAATATTTTAAGTAAAATGTTTCATTTATTAATTTACTTGAAATGATACGTCGTCCCATACTTTTACCTAATAACGCGTCCTCTACTTTTCCAGGTTTATAATCTTAAGAATATTACTTTTCATAATCGCATTTTTCCATGGAATCTGATTTTTCCAGGCATTGCTATTATAAGATTATAATTTGTCAATTAACAATTTAAGATTGTACCTTATAAAATACTGAAAGATAATATTTCAATTTTTCCATGTAAGTGATGATAATATTTCAATTTCTTTCATGTTTAATTAAAATATATGTTGTCATTGAATTATTTAATATTATCCATCCACACCAAATTAATGGCAGGGATTTTTACCATGTTGTTATTTGCATCATGGCTCACCAAAAGTTACAAACAACAAGACCCCAACACCATCAGATACCAGGCTTACTTTGAGTAACCTAATTTTGCAATGTTAGGAGAATGATTCTGGGATTGGGTGGGGGAATCCCCACCTAAGGGATTTGCACCATATTAGGAGGTCATGGTACTTGATTCCACGCAAAAAAAATCTTCTTTTCTTTTCTATTAGTGAGAATCGTGCGGCTGTTAATATATAAATCTATCATTATGTTGTTATTTAGCTTCAAATCAACCCTCCTACTGCAAATGTATCATCAAGGACATTCCAGCCTTCAGCAAACGGTTTTTTTTTTCTTTTAGGATAATCTAGGTCATTACATACAATGGGCGTGTGATTTAAGAAGGGGGATACTGTGGCTGTTATTTTTAGCATGTCGAGTGACCAGGTAGAAGCTCTTTCATTGGTTCGATTGCGTGAAGGGATTTTTCATACACATATATGTAAAATGTATATACATCTTCGGCAGAAGTTAGAGATTAATTTCAAAGCTGAGAATTTCGTTTATTGGTACTTATCAAAGACGAATTTGTCCATTATCATTCTGTAACTTCTGACGAAATAACTTCTAATATACAAAATTTTCTCCAAAACCTTAAGAGTAAACCTGTTCTATGTGACACATTCTACCAGTATTGGAAGTTTGAATGTATTTAGTTAAAAGAAATTAATTGAATAATCTGTATGTCTAAATGAATAGATCCGAAATGGATGAAAGGCAATGGCGAACTCGACGGAATTTGAGCTCAGAACGTTAAGACAGTCAAAATACAGCTTCTAACATACGAAGTTTTTTTTTCAAAATGTTAAGAGTCAACCCTGTTCTATGTGATGCGTTTTATCAGTATCGGAAGCTTGACAGCGTTTAGTTAAAAAAGATTAATAAAATAATATGTACGTCAAAGACAACTTCGGGGAAATTTGAACTCAAAAAACCTAATGACCGTTAATCATCACACTCTGCAGGATAACACTTCTGTCAGCTCACCGCCCCAGAGAGTAGACATTGATTTTAGAAATATATTCTTTATTCTTATAGCTGAAGCGTTATTCTCTTATTCTTTGATTTATTGACAGGAAATTTCGTAACATCGTATCTCCTAACTCTTTTCCTACTACATTTTGTTAAATGCGAGTAATGATTCTGAATTCTTTATGTATTTTTCTATCATTTAAGCCTGAGAAATATATAATTTTAATTTGAAATTAAAAACTATATGTTAATTGAAAGTGAGTAGTCGCCTCACTCCCGACTTGAGGTCGCAGATATTTTGATGTAACTGTTTTCTATTGAACCAAATCTCAAAGTATTAATGCCAGAGTGTAGCCGAGGAGGTGTCCAGTGTAAACATGTTAGAAGTTTGCAATTTAGTTGAGAACTGAAATAGTGGTGAAGCTTGGAAGTTGCTACGATTGACGAAATGGTGAACTAAAGAGTACATTCAACCACTACCGTGGTTGAATGTATTCTTAATTATATACATATATATATATATGCGTGTGTGTATGTGTGTGTGTGTGTGCGCATCTTGTAAATAATAATAATTGTATTTTTATATAGGTTTATGACGATCACTGTGCAATGACTAAGGAAAATAGTCTAATAAAGTGACATATAAACCCTCGACAGACACAAGAAGGATTCCTATCCGCATGCGAGTCGATCCCACAACCCCCTGTTAATATATATATATATATATATATATCGAG
>NC_068999.1:12860015-12862185 GCF_001194135.2 Octopus bimaculoides | reverse complement strand
ATATATATATTTATTTATTTATTTATATGGAAATATATATGAGTGTGTATGCGTGGGTGTTTGTGAGTGTAGATAGGTATATAGGTATATGTAACAGCGACATGAATCTGATAGAATTAGTGTAGCTGTATAGAGTCTGAATTTGATTTTCAGGTGTAACCCGTGTCTTGCTCTGCAATAAACACGGACGCTGGTATTTTATCTGTGATACTGACTAGCTTACACACACTCACTTGCACATACACGAACACACATATGAATGCACACACAAATAAGCCGGTGCGGATACCGACATGCTTAAAAGCTCTCCAACATGCAAACAATTAGACACATATAGATACTATTTCTTGCGTGTATTTATAGAACTATTTGTATAATGTTTCTAGTTATGAACACGCGTAAGGAGTCGTACATTTATCTAAGGGAACTGGTTACAATTCCAACACAGGTAATTCTTGGTTTGCTCGATGATAAAACAAATTCGCCGAGTCATAACAATTAGGCTATAAAGTCCTACGCACATTTAAAACGTGTGGGGTTATTTGCATTGAAAATGGAGAATAAAGCTTATCTGCCTTTTTTGCGAGCTTTTTGTGCTTCACTTCGTAAGCTGCTCTATTACGAGAGATGAATGCACGAAAGCCATGTAAAGATATTAAAGAATCACTGAATAATAACCATTGTAGATTTTTTTTTTTTAATTCTTGTATGATATCCATTCACATTAATATGACATTGATGCGATAGTTATGTAGAACATTACAAGTGAGAAGACATTAGCATAACATTCCGAGGGATGTGCACAAATACGAAGGACGCTACTGCCGTTATTTCAACATCTTCATGTTTCTAATTTTGCCAAAAGAGAACGGTTTAAAAATTATGATGCATGGACCGGCTGTTGTTTACAACCAGTAATACCCATGTCCGCTGCTCCTGCTATTACAGCCATTAAACTATTACCACTACTACTACTACTACTAATACTACTACTACTACTACTACTACTACTACTACTACTACTACTACTAGTCTCATATTCCATATTATCACCACCATCATCATTATCTTCATCTTCAATAATGTTGGTGTTTTTAAACTCTTGATATCCTATTATTTTATATTATATTTTAAAGAGTCAACAACAAAAACATGGGGGCTATTCCCATGCCTGCTGGTCTTCGACCTCGCTTCAATGTAGAGCGACATCAGTTCGGTAAAGTTCATATAGCACGTTTGGGGCATATTGGATATCGTCTCTGGTTTTCGACTTATTGCTAAGGTCGTTGTATATTTGGAGTGGCAGAAGGCTTACGCGAGTTGGCTCATGCGTACGATGTTCGCGTAACACATTCGGGCTTCTAGGTAATTGAGGTGATGCGCAGTACTTTCAGGGAGTACGATGCAAAGATTAACCAGGCGTAGTCGAAGGCCCGTAACTCGGCACCTGGAGGGATCAGTCCATGCATTTTATAGCATATTAGATCGCTTGGCAGAGGGCTCCAATGAACTAGGCAGAGTAAACGCTTTCTAAGAGGACTCAAGTGAAGTGGTAAATTCGTAAATCGCTTCCGTGTACTACCACTAGGGTGTTTATCAAGTAGACATGGTTGCTCAAGCAGGCGCAATTGCTCCTCCCGTTTCTGTAGAATGGAGGTGTTCCGCCCGCCAAATGATCCTTCTGCTGAGCGGAGGATTGGGTGTGGCATGGGTAATGATGTACAGATATGCGATGAGTCTGCCATATCTCCAGCATTTCCTTATTCATACCTAATGCGCCCACTATGATAGGAATCGTTTCTGTTTTTTGACCCACATTCGAGTTACTTCTACTTCCAGATCTTTGTATTTGGAAGTGTATCCATTTATTTTAGAGAAACGTTGTAAACTGTTAGTATTGATACATCAAATAGAACGCATTTTGTCTTCATGATATCTGACAGCTATATATTGCAACTAATTATCATTATTATTATTATTGTTCAGTAGTTTTATTTTCATAACGTGCTTTCACTTCACTACCGAGCGCAGCTCTATGTGCCTTGGGTATGTGCTGTAGTTTGCTGTGATGCTCTTATGGTTACTGTATTGAAAGTGTTTTGCGTAGAATGTGTGCAGTACCCAGTAGTGCAATTTTCTCTATGTTATATATATTAGTAAGTCCTGGTGT
>NC_068999.1:12858720-12859693 GCF_001194135.2 Octopus bimaculoides | reverse complement strand
AATTTCTCTATATGTGGTCTGTTTGCCTTAATTTCTCTTTATTATTATTATTATTATTATTATTATTATTATTATTATTATTATTATTATTATTATTATTATTATTATTATTATTATTATTATCATTATTATTATTATTATTATTAAGTTGGTGAACGTGCAAAATGCTTAGCAAAATGAATACCGATAGTAATGCATTTTGCATAGTTACAATGTATAGCAGTTTTTATCATTTCAGCACTTATTGCGATGTAAAAGGGTTACCTATTCCCGTAATGTTCTGAAATACCCTTAAAATCTGAAACCCTTACTATTATGACTGTTGCTTTTTTTTATTTCTATAACACTCTCTTATTTGTATCCTCTAGTTTCAAATAGCTGTAAATGAATCTGTTGAAAGAAGCAATTTTCATGTGACACTTGCATCAGCTTCATATAGAATATCAACGTACTACCTTTATTGGATAATACATCTCTGACAGAAATAAAAAAGAACAAATTACATTTCCTTTTGTTCAGCAGACAACTAGTTATGAATTTTCAAAGCCACACAAATATTTGGTATATTAAATTATATTATCATTATTTATAGTTTAACTCTAAGAATATCCTCGCGAAGCAGACGTCTGCTCGAAAACATTCTTGATATAGCCAAGAGCTATACTCGTGACATTGTCCAATGTTTCCTCGGAAATCTTTAGCAGAATACCGTCTGATATGATTAAGATTTAAAAGCTATGTCATAGATTGTATTGGCAGGCGGTGGACTAAACCCCCTTTAGTTAGTTCTCAATACACATACTTGTTTTGTTACTGTGTTGCTAAACTTCGGCACATTAGCAATCGTGAATAGTGTGTAATTAGCGTTCGCTTCTATCAAGACAATTTTGCCCTAGAAGTACTTCTCTGTCTCTGTTTCTTTCACAGTCGTCTCACATATTCTTTCCCCCTCAATACAACGACACTATCGCTC
>NC_068999.1:12851397-12858618 GCF_001194135.2 Octopus bimaculoides | reverse complement strand
ATATCTCAATTAATAGCTTTTAACGTTTTAAACCAAATGAATATTAAACATTTACTTTAGTATATAGTGTAATTATTATACAGTGTAACGATTTCTAGATATCTCTTAAAGGTAGATGCATTCACGGTGTTCGACAGATATATAATTTAATGAATAGGAGTATAACTGTCACTTTTGAAAATAATAAAAGAAAATGTGATGTAGATATGTCGGTGTTTAGCATATAACCTTCGCGAATACAACATGGATAATAAAATGTATGAATATACGTTGCAAAGATATTTTAAGCAAAGGGACACATTAGCATAAACTTCGTACTTATAACCTCGATATAAAAAGAAAACGAATTAAACACACCAGAACCTGTTATCCCTTTATACAACATGAAACTTCTTCAACAACAATATATCAGAAAAATTCGGTTATTGGCTCACCACATTTATTCTATCTAATATTACTAAGGAATTCTGGAAAAAGAAAAAAAGAAACATTGCTTGATATTGCTTTTATTAGAGGAGCGTTTTGCGTGGATAATCCTTAATTTCTGTAAAAGAGAAGAAAATTAATGTTAGTTTCAGAAATTGCATACGATACACACGTGTATAGTATAGAGTGTGTATATTTATTTTCGAGAAACGTCAATCCAACAAATTTATTGATATACAACTCGAAAGTCGAAAAGTATATCACTAAGCATCTACGTCATAAAGAGTGAACATACCACAACAACAGAAGAAAAAAAAATGAATTTATTCAGAAAAACAACGCTGAGAATATTTACGTAATCTAGTTTCAGCTTAGAGAGAACGTAATTATATTATAAGAGGATTTAATTTCTCCAAATGTCTATAAGTAAGAGATTGCTAAATTTACCAAATCTCCTATAATATGCTTATAAGAAGAAAAGCAAAACTTACAACAATAATAGGCTTCCTAGAATATAGTGGAAACAAGAAAATTAAGGGATGAGATAATGGGAATAAATCGAATCTAGCACAAGATATTGTCCAAAGTAGAAGGACACGTGTAACATCGATGCATTTGAGCAAACGATCATAGTAAGCAATAAACTGCTATCAGAAAAGAAGTTGACATCAATATTCCGTATTCCGAATTTCAGCATTTTGGCTAATTTGGACCAGTAATAATAATTAAAAAATGTAGGCAGTTATAGAATGGGATCGATTCAACGAGCAATATAATTACGGGATATCCAAATGTATTTACAACATCTGTGAAATTATGATGTACTTAGAAAATATAACTTTACTTTTGCTAAGCACCACATAATTAATTTCATAGATGAGCTAAACACCATAACCTACTAGAAAATGTATATTTTAATACGTCAATCAGTCAGTATGATAAATAGCAAATAGTCATGTACGTGGTCGAAGATATTGAATTCATGGAAATAATTTAATTTCAAATCCAAATAAGGTTTCTAATAAATCATATATTTATTTTTAAAATATCAACTGCCACAAAATGCTGACTTCTATACACACGTACACATCATTAAAGACATATTGAGAAGCGTAAGAAGAGCGATAGAACGTTATTTTCGGAAGATAAATGACGTCAAGATTTCCATAGATATATACTTCCAACCTGACAAAAGCAAATGTAATATACTCCACCTAACAAAAGCATTCTCGATCTAACAAAAGTAAATGTAGTGTACTTTGCTACGTTCTATGCTCTCGATTCACAATCATGTCAAACGAAATAAATCCACAAGGAATCAGACAAACTAACGATTTAAATGAAGCAAACAACGCAAAGTAGTAACATTTAAATGGTAAATAAATAACTGGAAACATTTTAACAAGCGAAGTGTAGAATCCATTAATACTCGCAGACATATAATATGCAACGCATTTAAGTATATGTGTATGTACGTGCGTACGCGCGGGCGAGTCTGTGACTGTTTGCGCATAGTTGCGTATACATACACTTTATAAATATATGTGTGTGTGTCTGTGTCTGTGTGTGTATGTGTGTGTGGCTGTGTGTTAGTGTGTGTGTGTGTGTATTTATATATATATATATATATAACTATCAATCTGTCTATCAGATTGGACATGTACGCATGTATATATATTTTTATACATACATGTATACGTTATCACTATTTTTAGGTCTTCATGCGTGAAATTTGTAGTGAGGTACATGGTAAAATTTGACAGCTGCTCATTTTGCGCCATTATTATATTTTGGCAATTTTTACTTTTTATTACAAAACTGACATATATATTTCTTTATTCGAACTCATTTTGCGCTATACAATATATTTATAAATCGCTTTTGTTTTGCTATTTTTATTCCGAGATGGATAAGTCGGAAATTAATACAGTTTTGAAATATCAGTTCTTTCTTGGAAATAGAGTATCACTAACATCTCGGAATATTAATTGAGTATTTTATTCTAATGTATTTTATTCTTCAGACAGTATCAAATTGGTTTGCAAAATTTCGTTCTGGTAACTTTGTCCTCACAAATGAGCAACGCGGTCGACCAGAAATAAAAAAGGTGGATAATGATGAAGTGAAAGCCACCGTCGTTGTTGTTTGGTGTTAACAAACAAACAATAATGACTCACCTAGTTCAAATCGGTAAAGCGAAAAATGCGGATGAGTGGGTTCCACATAAACTCAATAAAAATCAGAAACAGCAACATTTCGAAGCCTCCATTGTGCAAAAAAATGAATCGTTTTTTAATCGAATTGCAACATGTGATGAGAATGAATCCAATACAACATCGTAAACATTAAGCACAATTACTGGACAAAGACGAGCCACCAAAACACAGTACAAAAAGCCAAATTCATCAAAGGAAGCTGATGGTGTGTGTTTGGTGGTCTTGCGCATGTTTGATCCATTATGATTTCATTAAACTAGGTTCATCAATCACAACCGAATTATATTGTAGCCAACTGGACCAACTGATGCAGAAACGTATAAAAACAGCCTATATTAGTCAACAGATCCACTTCTATTTTATTGCAAAATAACGCCAGACCACACGTCACAAAAATGACATTGGCGAAACTACAGGATTTGGAGTTGGAAGTTCTCCATCATCCACCATATCCACCTGATCTTGCCCTCACTGACTACCACTTCTTCCAGAATTTTTTAAATGTTTGCTCGGAAAAAAATCTAATTGTGACGATGCTGTAAAACAAGCCTTCCAAGATTTTATTGACTCTAGATAGCCAAAGTTTTACAGTTCTGGGCTAGACAACTACCACTGAAATGGCAAAAATGTATTGACAAAATGGGTGCATATTTTGATGAATAATAATATTTCTTGTATTTATAAATTATTAGCAAACTTATTTTTTTTCCTTTTCTACAAATTCCATACATGACGTAATAACACGTTTTGGGTTGCATCGTTCTTTCGTTCTCCGGAAATATATTTTCCCTAGAATCTTAAGGAATATCAAAATTTTTTTAATGCCTTCTTTTTCCCTTTTATACACCTTACAACTTAAATGCAATAAAATTAATGGGGACGGAAATAGAAAACATTTTTTTTTATTTACAAGGGCCATCCCCATGAAATATTTATCTCTTCCTCACTCAGTTGGTGAACAAAATATATTACATATATCTTCTTGAAGCACCATGAAGGCATTCAATGCTCACCATTATACCATTTACTTTGAGAGACAGATATCTTTAGAAATACTACAAATGTTCCCCATGTCTCGCATACAAGTATTCACCGTTACGTTTTTCCTCAGACGGCTATCAGTGGCAAATATACATATTTGTATGCTTATATATCTTGTTGCAGCTGAAGTTAGTGGCTGACATTATCTGATGTAGCGCGTTAGTGTACGTGAAATGGAAGAAATGGCATCACACTGATAGTATTCTTCGACTAAGTGGCTTCAAATCACCATCACCTTTACTCACATCATGGAATTTTGCGAATATCTAGCGTGTCTTATTGTAACTAAAATTTGTAACTATAGAAATTCGCAAAAACATAAAGACACTCACCTTTCTTAGTTTGAAACAAGATCTCTTGAGATAGATAAGACAAGTTAATTTAATCTCCACAGCTTTGGCAGCAGCAGGGTAATGGGGCAACGGTGATCAGTGGTAACGTAAAACTATGCTAGAATAAAGAAAAATGATACAAGGCAAAACACTGCAATGGTTTCTATATAATGACGAAGGCGTTTCCTACATGGTCAGAAGGAGTCGATAAACCTCCCTTCATATGTTTCAAATAACATCGATAGTGTATATGAATAGACAATTGATAAGCGTTGTTATGAGGTAAGGCACATAAAATGACGTAAATAGGAATACTTCTGAGACTTCATTCTACTCTTCGAAATTATCACCGTTAGTATCGTTTTTCTAGACCTTTATTAATTTCGGTAAAAAAAAACAAAATAGTAATTCTTTTGTGTTTGAGCTAGTTGCATGAGCATTCACGTTCGCTTTGTTTCAGAATCAATTGCTTCACAATGTCTTTGAAAATATTCATAGGTTTCTAATTTTACGTTTATTAGATCTTTTGTCGGAACTTAAAGAACGTTCCTGCATTAGTTCATTTAGAATATGGCACGTAATTTCTGTCTGAAGAGAAATTTCTCTAAATCTCAAACGTAGTTTTATGCTTAAGTTCTGAATCAGAGGAATTCTGCTTAATCGAAAATGTTTCTAGTTTTAGTATTTTGAAGATAGTAATATTGTATATAACGTATTATTAGTGGCTTTACTCTTTTCAACATGCTATTATTGCATTTAATAGATAGGCACTGATTTATATTTTCGTTTTATGTGGCAATTCTTTACACAAGGATGAAAGATTTTGCAGCACCATATTATATGCTGTAACTGCTGCCATTCCGTTAGTAAAATGATATTCATTCAACATATTTTATGATTACAAACGTAATAAAAATTTGGCACGTAAACTCTATTCTGAAAATTTTGTAATCCCAATCATTGTGTTGCAAATATAAAGAAAACACAAGGGATGAAATATGACATGAAAATATTTCTAAATGTATGAACAAAATATACAAACTATAAGTCAAGGTCTTCGTTAAATTTCCAAAATATAATCATGAAATTTACTTTCTTCTTGTTGGTATAATTTGTGAGTCACCCTGTTAAGATTCCTCTGCCTTCTCACAGATAATATTGGTGTCTTATGGAAAGCAAACTTCGCTAAATGAACACCGATCAGTGGAAAATAGAAAAGCTATCCTAAGTTGTTTATCCACTTTACTACACAAAAGTCATCAACACAAAACCAGATGGGCCACCTAATGGACCAGAATGGATCATATGCTAACGCTGAGACCCCCTTCGGTCATGTCTGACCATGGTGTTGCACCTACAAAGTTACCCTCCCAGGCACAAGTCCGGGCAATATATACTAATGATTCATCACAGATATGCGCACTGTTGAATCAATAATACAGCAGTACTTTCTTTCAACCTATTATTGACAAAAGAGTGCAAATGAATTTCTTGATCCCCAGGATTCAACTGTACAGGCACGTCTGGAGATTTTAGATATTATAGAAGAAGACATATTTACAGCTATTAATGATCTAGAATCAAATAAAAGTAAAACAAAATAAAAGAACGTGATACAATATGAACATACCTCCATTATCAACCGTGAAACAAACTAAGCATGGAATGCACCGGGATAGTGCAATCGTAGAGTCTGATTCGCTACATGGTCTGCGAAACTGCATGAGTAATTATGCAAATTTATATGTGCATATTAACAGGATCACAACGCATAAAAAGCAGGTAACTTGCTGGATTGTGAGCTCAATCAGGAACTACAGGAAGTATACCATCGTATTGCTATGAAAAACTTTATTTCACTGTCGTCTGGTTACTGCTCCCAACTGTGGTTGGTGTCAAATTGGTGACAAAATCAGATGCAATCTAGCGCCATTTCACAATCAAGATTGAGTCGGTGAAATAGAGGGGTTACTGAGGGAGCCAAAGCAAACCGAAGCTCTACTTCCTAAAGAGGCGCAAATGATATTAATTGATATAGATATGAAAGTTTATATCCCAAATTTGGTATTAAAATCTATACTGGCAACGAAATGAACTGCACAATAGAGTATCAAAGATCCTTTCTTCTCCACCAAGAATACCGACACAGTAGAGTAACAATTTGGGTTTCAAGGGTCCACGGCTAATCAACATTCTGGCAAAAAGCCTAAGAAATTTGTGACGTGGAGGTCTTGAAAGAACGTATGGACAATTTTGTTTAAGATAACAGATGAACCTACATCGTTACCTAAGTAACAACCGAAAGCAGAACAGTACGACTCGCTACTACACCAGAAACGAAGCAGAAAATTAACTCAATGGCACTGAAATATTTCCCCCTAGCTGGCTAGACGTCTGGGCCAGCTTTCTACCTAACCACTACGCTAGTAAGTCGCAAGTGTATCCATTGCCAGCTGAGTGGACTGGGGTAATGTGAAATGAAGTGTTTTGCTCAGGAACATAACGCGCTGCCCGGTCCGGTAGTCGAATCTACAATCTAGAAATGCTGAATGCAACGCCTTAATCTCGCAGCTTCACACTCGTTACAACGCACGCATACACGTATACTCACATACCTCTATTTGTGTGTGTATGTGTGTCTTCGTGTGTTCATATATCTATATAGCGTATATATCAACTGTGTGTACACTTCTCATTGTTATTTAAAATATATTGTAGAAAGATAAGTCTGTCATTTTACATAGAATCGAACAAAAGCCACATTAGTGCATAAGCGCAGACTAATGATATATAACAATCACCATCAACATTAGTTTCAAGAAAAGAAACACGTCCTCAAGACAAAGCCAAGATACAAATAACTAAAACTATCCATATGACAAAAATGATAATAAAACAAACATTTTTACTCAAAACGTATGAATATAAGGAACGGCTGAACGATAGTTTAGCCTATAAATTATGAACAGGAACGGCTTAATATCTACTAATGTATATAGATATATCTTGGCAGATGAAAAATCCTATTCTGTATTGAATAGAAAGTGAAATATATATTCCAGTAAGGACATTTCAATGGATCAACAAAGTTGTTTTTATTTTATTTTCTACATTTTATTCTTTTAGTTTTATAAACATATACTTGCATAGAGACATAAATCTATCTGTGTGAGCATGTGCGGGTGCGTGTATATATATATATATAT
>NC_068999.1:12844685-12846869 GCF_001194135.2 Octopus bimaculoides | reverse complement strand
TGTGTGTGTGTGTGTGTGTGTGTGTGTGTGTGTGTATAAAGGTATACACAGATATGCATAGTTATATATTAGTGTGCGTATGTCTATGTGTATTTATACAAGGTATGTACATATGGATTGATACGCAGTCAAATAGAGAGACGCATATATAGATCGATAGATAGATAGATATATAGATACATAAATAAATTCGTTCGTGTGCCCTTACGCACACAAGCATGAACACTCATTCCTCCTTTGGTCTGTTTGAAATTATGTTTCTCTTTGTCCCTACTTTTTTTTATTTCCCTTCTTATATTAGTATGTGTGTCATAGTTCATTCAAGCATTAACAATTCATATATTTAAATTTGGAAGCTTAGATAAAGTGAGAGATAGGTATACAAATATAGAATTAGACAGGTTTATCCGTGAATTTTCTGAAATGTTCCCCAACATTGAGTAATGGCATGATTTCTATATATTATTTCATTGCTTTCGTTTAATATTTGGAAAATATATTTACTACTTCTTTACAAGTGATAGCATCTTTAGTCTTAAATAAAATCTAGAAACTTTATACATTTATGGATTTCATTTTCCCGTTTTAGACTTTTTTATATTTTTCTTCCTTTTTATTCTTCCAAATTTGGCGTTATTTCTGGAATAGTGAAATAAAAATCACAAACACGCTGTAGAAACAAAGATTTATAGTTTAGCCTTCTATATAAAATATTTTATACTCAACCAAACATTGACAATATTTTATATTCATTTCCAAATCTTTCGTAATCTTTAGTTTGTATTTTTGTGAAACATTTCTTTATTTCTTTTCTATTTCTTTTACATAGAAACATACACATATAAGTGTGTGCATGCAGTGGTTTCTAGCAGGTGGGTGTGTATGTATACGTATATTGAAGTGCGCACGCATAAAATTCATCGATTCGTTTCAGGGACAGAAATATTAGCAACAAATAAATTGTATACTGTCGTCGTATATATTTTGACCATTCATATTTTTTCCACGGGATATTTATTGTTTTGTTTATGTTGTACTATTTGCGTCGATTTGCTTCGTTCCATTATTTTAGCTGGTGAGATTATAAATATAGGAAAGATTTAAAACAAAATTGTGCTTACATGAGATATATATCTTGTTACGCAAAATGTTTTTACATGGAAAATATATGTAACGACATTATTATACACAATATTATAGCCGTTTCGATACAAAATCTTAAAAGTTTACAAGTTACAATATTCATTGAAACAGACATGGATGCGAACTGTGTACGCCAGAACTATATGAGCACACACACGCGCGCAAACACATATTAATGTATATGAGGCTTCTGGACCAAGTGGTTAGAAGTTTCTTGACAAAGTTGTTAGCCGTTTCAATACATAATCTTTTTGGGTTTCATTCCATTCATTGCTGAGAAAATTGTCCATCATATAGGTAAAATACTTATTCTTTTGTGCTGTTTACGCAGCTATTCTGCATTAGAAATATTATTTTGTTTTCTGTATGATACGATGCACATTCAACGCTTCTAAAGAAAGAAAGAACAAAAAGTTTGTTTAGATACATTTTTGCATTTCAAAGAAATTTATGCATTAAGCCAGTAGTTTCCAACCTGGGGTCTGTGGACCCCAGGTGGTCGACAAATGTACTACTGGGGTGGAGGATGACTCTGTGGACTAAATTCAAGATTTCATATATATATGTATATATACATAATGATGGGTATATTGAAAGGAGTCTGTGTGAAAACTCATATGAATAAAAAAAGTTCTGGGAATCACTGTTGACAGCCACTGTATTAAGCCTTTAATTGACGGAATTTGTTGTCAGAGGCAATTTAGCTTAATTGGTAGAGTACTTATTCAGCTGTTATTTGGGAGGCACGATTTCGTGGTGTATATATGTATGTATGGCATAAGGACTGCTATGAAGTCAATTTGAATGGCTCCAAAAGATATAGAAGTCCTCGCTTCAGATCGAGTTGGATGGCGAACAAGGGTGTGGAGTGGAGTGAAAGCATTTGAAGAGGCCAGGATGATGCAAGCAGGGCTCAAGAGACATTTAAGGAAAAAGGTGAAGACTGAGAAGGTGAATGACAAGGACCTTTTTGTGTGCACAGTCTGTGACAGACCATGTCTGTCCTTGGCTGGCCTCAAATCTCACCTGCGAACCCATGGA
>NC_068999.1:12833235-12844351 GCF_001194135.2 Octopus bimaculoides | reverse complement strand
TATATATATATATACCTATGTCGTATTATACTAACGGATCCAAATGTCGTCTTAGGAAATATCTAAAAGAGATTCTTAGGAATCATATTCTGGTGCGTGTTCTTCTTTCAAAGAACGTAAAACTTAGTCGTTTTATATATTATTCACTCAGGGTGTTTCTTCTGGGTTTTTCTCTACTCACGTTTGGCTGATCACTCAAAATCTCCATAAAGATGTACATATTCTTCGCACGCCTCGTTGTAGAGAAGGTGGCATTAGTTCATCTCCCCACTCATTTTTGTGACTTGAATAATTTATGCCTTCTGGATCAACGGTTTGATTTATTCTTTCTATCCTTATTTCATTTCCAGCCTTTTATTTTCCATAGACTTCAAGAATATATAGTCAATGTATATGACACAACTGTCACAGTAGTTCTTTCTCTCACAGACAATTAGTCTCATATATGGTTTTCTTTAACCACGACTGGAACGCCACCGAAATTGTGCTTCTTTACTCTAAACAGGTAATAAGAACTGGTTACAGAAATATGAGTATGTAGAGCATCAGTTGAAACTATTGCCTGAGTCCGTTACAGTAACAATTGAGAAGTTCCGTGCAATATAGTAACGTCTTTTCCTTGTTTCTCAGCTGGTTACTGCCTGAAAATGTTGCAACTCTGAATATACGAGAGCAATTGCAATTTACTAAATTTCAATAATGATTGTAATGTTGACTGTCATCAACACCATATTTCCAACTTCATTAATGAGTTCCAGTTTGTTTATTTAAATGGTTCTATATAATTTGTTAGGTATATAGTTACTTTCAAGTGGCAATCGGCAAATCTTTATTCCTTAGATATATGCAGTGTCTCTGAAAATGCAATCATATATTAGGGAATGCCAGAAAAAAAAGGACTAATAGCGAAGACATTACGGTAACCTATGAGAAAGACATAGAAAAGAGAGAGCCAATAAATCAGTTACATGAAAAACAATGTTTTCATAGTTGAATCAATTTTAGCCTGGAGAAGTAAAAATGAATTCTGACACTGGGATTTTTCATCGAGAGAAATGAAAACATTTAGCTAATTGAAACGTTGCCAATAATTTTATCAAAATGTAGGAAAGACAGCAAAAAGAATATGGCAGCCATTTAAAATGTAGGAAACACATAAAAGATTATGTCACTCTGCATGAGGCTTCTCAAGAGACAAGTCACATTAATGAAAAGCATTCTTGAAAGTTTTGATTAAATGAAATTCAATTTTCCACTTGATTATATTATTGAGGTTGTCGTATTTGTTGTTGTTTCCTTTATAATTGTTGAGAATACGTTTATATTCAAAAAAAACATTTAATGTAGAATTTTACGTGTTCATTTTTATACTCCATCACAACGCTAACCGATTCCCACACCACATCTGTCTCTTTTCTTGTTCTATATCTCTCTTTCTCTTTTTCACTCTCTTTCTCTGTATCTTTCTCTCTGTCTTTCATTTTCTCTCCGTCTCTTTCTTTTTGTCTCTTTTTATATATTTATATACACAC
The DNA here is from genome assembly GCF_001194135.2 of Octopus bimaculoides. Classification (NCBI taxonomy): domain Eukaryota; kingdom Metazoa; phylum Mollusca; class Cephalopoda; order Octopoda; family Octopodidae; genus Octopus; species Octopus bimaculoides. The sequence continues at coordinate 12,842,819 of NC_068999.1, read as the reverse complement.
AACGCACTCTCACTCAAATCCACACTGATTTATACGTGTGAATCATGTCACTTTAAATGAAAGATGCAAACATATATATACAACAAAAACTAATAAGGCTGTATTTGCACTCCTATCAACGTGCCAGATTTAGATGGAGAAAAAGAAGAAAAAAAACACATATTGAATATCTAAAAAGTAGAAATAATATTATTATTTCCTAGAAATATCGAAAATTAAATTCATTTATCGTAAAGTAAATCTTATTTCCTCTATAGGAAAATATTGTATTGAATATTTAATTTCCTTATTTACATTGTAGAGATTATGATACTGGAAAAATAAAATAAATCCATTTCCAGCCAAGAAAGGGGGACGAAGGACCGCTGTATTCATTGATGCATAACAGTTAAATTATAAGGGCAAATATATTTAACAAGTTACATGAGAGTGTTTGCGCCCAAAACTCAATTAATTACATTATGCTCTTACGTAGAGAAACGTAATAAAATATCTGATCTTATAAATAAACACTCTCGGCAGTGTATGATAGTTTAAAATAAGTAAATCTGATAACCGTTCAGATAGTTTGCTCATATTGAGCCTTGTAAGTATGGCAAAATAGAGCTTGTTTGATGCATCACTTAACATATAGCCACGTAAAAGAAAATACTGATTGTACTTATATAAATATTTTATTGTACGTTCATTTGCTTCGTTCTTGGCGGCAACCTGTGGCAAAAAATCGGCGGGAATTTAAACAAACGAAAAGTATATGCTCTCTTTTCTTGGTGTCAATCGTTTATTGATATGGGCAGATTTTTGTGCAATGTTATTTGAATGTATGCGTGAGCACATACGAACCATATTTAGATTGTTTACATACTCCGTCTCTCTAGGGGGAATACATTAGGCAAAATATCTAGCTCCAGCACACTTTGAAAGAAAATAATAATATAACGAAATTGATGTACACCAATAAGTTTATGGTTATATTACATCGAATGTGTGTTTGTGTGTGCAGTTACGTAACAACGATATGCGTTTGGCATCTGATGGAATGACTACACTAATTGTTCTAAATCTTGTTTCATTCAGTTAGCACTGTAATACCCGCTGATAATTATTAGACGATGGGGTATTTGCGTGTTTTCTTATGTTGCTTACTTTATGTCTGATAGCTTCGTGAGCATTATGGGATTATACGTGTTCCTATACGTGATATTCGTACGCTTTGAAATATTGTTATTCATAGAGACTGCAAAGAACTAAAGTTTAACTTGGTCAAATGTCCGTTATAAGGCAAATATGAAATATAAATGCATACAAAGATATAACTGTGCATGTGGAGAAGCAACAGTGAGACAGGGACAGCGTGAAAGCCATATAGGCAGCGATGAAAATCAAGTAATTAAAATCGAATAAACACATATTAATTAATAACTAGCAGAAACACCTGTCGGCGATTGGGTTGAAGTAAGCTGTCAAAACTGTACTATGAATATTGAAAGTTATTCACGTACATTGTATTGAACATAAATAAGAAATGGCCGTTAACTTTAATGTGGAGGATAGAGGGGTATACGTCTGTCTAACATATCAGAAATGACTGTCACCATTCATGTGAACCATAGAGCTGTTTCCTTTTTGTCAACATCACCATATATAATTTAAAACCAAAATGTAAAGACGGACGAAATGTAGTTAAGCATTTTGCCCGACGCAATCACAATTTTACCAACTCACTGCCTTCATATCAAGAGCAATATTATCGATGGTAGGCGTAGGGCTTCAAACGGAGTTAGCTAAGTGAATGTCTACATGTGATTTACATGTGATTTACATGTGATTTACATGCAAGACGCTGACTAAGCATCTCCAAATTATATTTTTAGGACGTGAACGAGAAAAACATTTTGATAAATTCACACATATGGATATGATTTTAGTAAAATTCCCGCATATTTAATGTTTTCTACATTCGCATTCAACGCTTCCCTTTTTACATAATCATCCGCCACTAATGTTATTGTGTCCCTTTGTCACAGACCCTGTTGTTCGGTTGGTGATTTCCGTCTTACATTATTCCATTATCTCGAAAAAAAAAAGAAAAAAAATACTTCATTGTTCATATATATAGTAGTTGTTATAATCTAAGATGTGTCCTCATGAAGCATGTCTGCACGTTCCGGCAATCACATGTATGTTTGTAGATGTTTTCTTTTAAGCGAGGTATACGTGATATTTTAAAGTGCCTTTGAATTCTATTTTTGTACGTTTCACATGTTATATTACAGCGTAAGAAATACATTATCATTATCATTATCATTATCATTATTTTAATTATTCTTAGTAGTAGTATTATTACCACTACTACTACTACTACTACTATTGTTGTCGTTATTATTATTATTATTATTATTATTATTTGTAGTAGTAGTAGTAATATTAGTTATTACTGTTGCTGATGTTACAAATTTAATTTCCAAAATATCAATTATGAATGTATGAGAAATAATTAATAGTAGGTCTCGTATATATTTTCTATCGGAATATGCCTATTAATAAGTTGTATTTATATTTTTATTTCCAGTAGTATAAATATTTATGTTTATAATGTATTTCCGAAAGTATAATATAATATGTATAACATGCAATTAAAAACACACTAGTTTTGGCAGTTTTTGTCTTCTTATGACAAACAATTATTCTTTTATTTTGGAAATTTGATTATAAATACTTTCTTATAGCATGAAACGAACTTTTTTCTGTCTATATCTATCTCTATCACTCAACCTAAATCTATTCATACATCTCTGTATTTACTGTTACTCTAATTATCTGTCCGCCTGTAACTCTTTGTATTTGCTTCCCTATGTACATATCCGCCTTTTAGTATTTTTGTGTAATGCTTTGACTCGCTTCAGTTCGAATTTACTCCCTGTTATCTTCATACAAAATAGATCCAATAAATAAATACATAAATTAAACAGATACAAGACCGCTATCATTTCAGGCCTATACTTTCCCATCCCGTTTTCGTGATTTATAATTGATATATTAATACATTCAAACAAAAATATGCGGTGCTGTTGACAAAATGACGGCGAGGAGGAGAGAAAAAAAGGGACTGAGAAGTATTAAAGACGTGAGATTAAGAAAAATGTAATAGTTATTAGGCGGTTTGAATAGTTAGTTGAAGGGAGAGCTATAGAGGAAGAAACTTAGAAATACAGTATGTAGCAGATGGGGGATGTTGCTGCCATGTGGTTATAGACAGATGCGGAGATAGAGATTCAGATAGCGAGAGGTGGAAGAGGAGTAGGGAGAGAATGAAGTATATTAAGCGTAAAAGTTTAATAAACAGAGAGTAGTGACGTAAGCTAACAAGAGAAAGAATAAGATGCAATGATGAAACGCTACAATAAGCATGGGAGCAGCAATGCAGGAGGGAATATATCAATCAAAGAGAATGCAGCATAAACAGTTGATAAGAGAACGTGTTGAAGATAGGATAGAACACGAGGGAGAGAGTAAAAAAACAACAGGTAAACTTATGTTTGATCTACAACATTGATGACATATTTTCTGTAATTATTGCGAAGGTGTTGGATTTATAATAAATCTCTGAACTTCTGCTAGATTAGGAAAGTAATGCTCCCTTAATTACATATTTGACCAGAATAATTTAAATATATATATTTTTTATGAAAATAATGCAGAGAATATACAATTTCAAACAATCGCTAACATTTATAGCTCACTAATATATACACATATACACTCAACTATCTAAAAAATTCATAATGACCGTGGTATTTCTATGAGTCCCGCTAGTTAAAACATCACTTTTTTACCGTCATTTTTAGGGAATCTGTTTTACACCCTTTTATAAACGCTAGCAATATTATTGTTTTGACGTAAGCCTTTAAATACTGAATTCCAGCATCAAGTGGGCGATGTTCTTACATTCTAAGACAACAGAAATTCCTTATCAGCTATATATTCAATATTTGAAGTAGCAAACATCAAAATGTGGAATTTATCTCCATACAAGAGTATTAAGAGGCGACCATTTCATGTCGCTTTCAATAAAATTGAGAATAACTGCGCGTAATGATGTTTCAAGACCAACACAATTTGTTATCGTGAAGGGAAAATCCCAAGCTTCCTATTTCTGAAGATGCGAAACGCATGATCAAGGCTGCCTACACAAATATCGTTTCATTGGCAATTTTTCTCTCTTTTTTAACGTCGTACACATTCCTGCATTGACAAAAAAAATATAACTACTACAAATTGTCACCTAACTGTTGATTATTTCATTTCCATACAACAAAACTATTTGTTATTATTATTATTATTATTATTATTATTATTATTATTATTACTATTGAGTGAGAGAGCAGTGCATGCCATATCATTATTATTATTATCTTTATTAGTATCATCATCATAACTATTTATCATCATTACCATCATCATCATCATCACCATCATCATCATCATCATCATCTTCATCATCATCATCATCATCATCATCATCGTCATTATTATTATTAGTATTAATATTATTATTATTATTATTATTATTATTGCTTGATTATAAATTTACAATCTAATTAAAGAAACTGCCACTTGTTTAGTGCGCAAGAAAACAGAACCAGAGCTGAAGTTAATAATATATGATGAGAAGGAGACGAGTTGGCAGAATGGTGGTCAAACCTGGCAAAATGCCCAGCACCATTTCATCCGGCCACACGTAATGAGTTCAAATTCTGCCGTGGTCGGCCTTGCCTTTCATGGCTTCGTGGTCGATAAAATAAGTACTAGCAGAACGCTGGGAACGATTAAATCGCCTTACCCACTTGCTGAAATGGGTGTCTGTTTTACCAAAATTTGAATTCAGTAGTGTATTATAGATAAATTCATCAGACGAGATATACCGGAATTTGGTTTCAAGCTTTTGGAATGTTTTTTTTTTAAATATATTAATAGTTTCATTTCAATCGTGTTATTCAAGTAATTGTAAGATATATAGGTTTCTTCATTCATTTCCGTAAATGTAATCTCATCAGTTTATCGGTAAAATATTTATGAATATATTTTACATAGTGTAAAGGGGTAATTTGACGAGAATGCAAGCAATTCCATTTACTAAAGCAGGAGAATGTTTTTATCATAAATCTAATTGTGCTAAGTAATAGAATGGTTGGAATAAAGATATAAAAATTCATACCCTCACGCCAGTTATAGAATGTTTCTTCCAACAAACAGTATTTGAAGATTAATTGTTGACGTAAATTCGTCTAACAGAGAACATTAATACTTGATGTCTTGCTATGTAAAACAATAAAAAATATTGTTTGATTATGTAAACCATAAACTGAACACACACCATCTTAAGGGTCACATATCAAAGAGGTCTCTCTTCGGGAAATCATTATGAATATGAAACATGTATTTAGGCCTTTGTTGCATGTCAACATATGTTATTCTTCACATATATTTTGTAAAGTTTGTGGCTTGGGGTTGTTCATTAACATCTCAATGGTCATATTTCATAACGCCATTAATGAACCGCTTACACTCTGCAGGTAAAACGAAAGCTGCAGATAATACTTAGTATATTCCAGTAGCCATTTATGATAGAAAAAGAATTGAAAACTAATTGCCTAGGGGCGAGACAAAGAGAACGAATGCTTCGTAAGTGATAAGTGATGTATTGACCAACGTGTAGTAAGGTTCATTGTTGATAAACGTAGAAAATCTCCCAGTTTTCAGTAACAGATTACATAGTTATGAGCTGAATACAAGGATAGTTTGTTATCAGTGGTTTAATTCAAATTAGTCGTGTGGCACTAAACTAAATGCACTCTAGGATGACACAGTAGGTAGCAGCAAGATTCACTCAGATTTTTTTGAGTAATTCATTTTGGGATGCACATGTACGCATTGATATGTGTATATAAAAATGCATGTACGTACCCTTGTATGAATGGATACATATAAACGTATACATGAGTACGCATATGCACATGCACAAACGCCCACTCACTTATTCACCTAACACACACACACACACACGCACTCACACGCATATTCGCGTATGCATGTGTCACAACGGTGTAACAGCTTTAACATTTCAATGAATTGCATTATATTTCAATGAAGAGCGATGATTCATTGAAAACTATCCGTGTGTAAACCTAATCAATTTCCATTTAAATTATAAATGAATGTCATATATGGTTTTATAATTAATTCCAATGTTATCGATTCTTACTCTGCTCTTAGACACTGAATGGACTTTAAGCAAAACATATGGGAGGGAAATTTAATTGAGTTATATAATAGAGCTAAAAGCTAAAATGTAAGACTTCGAAATTAAGATTTTCATTTTCATTTTCATCTGACGTTCTTTATATAATTTCTGCTAAATTGAAATAGTGTACATTTAATTGTCACCTAATGTATAGTCTACACGCTTTAAATCTTCTTGACACTGTTAATTTGGTTTACACTATGTAGCATTTTAAAATGCCTTCTAACTTACAGTTACGATATTATTTTAAATAGTTTTACGTTTAATGGTCTATATAAATAAATATTATTGAAATGAAATCATTCTGGACAACATACTTTTAATTTATTTCCCAATTATTACGTATACAGCAACAGAGAAGGAAAGAGAGTTAGCGGTGGAGAGGGAGAGCGTGTGCGTATGCGTGCGCGCGCGCGTGTGTGCGCGCGCGTGTGTGTGCGCGCGCGTGTATGTGCACGTGAGAAAGAGAAACAGAGACAGAGACAGACAAACAGACAGACAGCGAGAGAATGAAATTTCTACTATAAATTGTAGGATCAGAAATGGTTTTAACAGGTTTAATCGGAAGTCAGGAGTGCGACAATGTGCTTAGTTTCCAACACTCTTCTCAATGCATAATTAGTCGTTCGAATTGGTTAGTAAACGTGTTACTATCCTAATTAATTTTCGAAAGTACTAAAAGCAAAACAAAACACAGACACATTTTCGAATTGAATTGAAAACGTCAGTAAAACATGAATACGTTTATTAAAAAATAATTATTATGAGTCGGTGATGATTTATCGCCGATATATCGTTTCTGAAATAATGGTTTCATAATTTCCGTGTACGTTCGATAATAGTTTTGAGGAAACTTCCCTTCAGTCTGTTTCACAAAGCCAAGTAGGCGGGCTTAAGCACAACCAAAGCACACAAGCAATGTTTCAATATCTATTTTCTCAATCAAACTATTCCGATTTTGAAATCCTCCTTTAATTTTCTCTCTATTCTTCTAAAACACTACCGCCTGATAATTCTTTTTTACTTCATGTACTAATCATTGTCCGTACAAAATATGTACACATACATTTACGCATCTATTTATGTAAGTATGGATGTATACGTGTTGGTAAATATTTACGCAGATATGTATTTATATACGTACGCTCATATGTACACATGTATGTATTTATGTATGAAGGTGTGTAGGAGAGTATGCAGGTAGGTAGGCTGACATGTGGATATGTATGTATGCATGTATGGGTGTGTGTGCGTGCGTGTGTGTGTGTGTGTGTGTGTAGGTAGGTAGGTCTGAATATCTGTATCATTCCTAACATGTTTTCTCCAAACTACAATATCATGTATATTTATTCAGAATACACATGCAAAAACATAAAGAAAGAAAATACTGAAACACTCACATACTTTAAGATATAGACACTCACATATATCTGCTAGGAAGACCGACGTTCATCTTAGTGTTCACTTGCTTATCATTACGGTAATCACCTCTGTTATAAGAGCTGGATAGTTCCGTACATCCAACAGCCACACAACTTCCCCAACACTTGTGTTCCTCAGTTATGCACACGAGTTCATACCAACTACGCATTCCCACTACATCCACTTTCCTAATAAAATTTTCCATTTCCCGAAATTCGTACACAGGAATTGTCAAGCATCTGAATTTTCTCCTGCATTAATTTTTATTTCTTCATTGCCCTCAGTGGGATAAACATATAGACGGGTAAAACAAGGACAGACAAAGGGATTAAGTGAATTACATCGACACCAGTGCGTAACTGGTACTTATTTAATCGACCTCGAAATGATGAAAGGTAAAATATACTTCGGCTGAATTTGAACTCAGAACGTAACGACTGACAAAATATCACATTACGCTCGGCGTGCTAACGATTCTGCCAGCTTACCAATTTACTCCACCCTGATTTTTTATTGCATAAATCTCACCTAACACCAAGGCACTGCAATGTTCAGGCACTTTCCCCTTTTTTCCAGACTTTGCGGTTTATATCTATACACAAACGCGCAGATGCAAACAAGCACAAGCACACGCACACACGCGCAAACACATACACATATATACCTATGCACCCAATTATTCTGGCGTGTTACATGGTAGCATGAACTGAAGTAAGATTTCGTCTTCAACATCACTTGTAAACAGCTAAATATATATATGGAAGACGGAATTGTTGAGAGAGAGGAAAAGAAATGTTATTTGAAAACGAAAGGAAACTATTTGCAGGGCTTGTTTGAGCAGGAAGAAGACAAGTATAGATATAAAAGGATATATACAGTTTCGAGTATGGGAAAAACAGACAGTTACACCAGTTTTCACTGAGGTTATAATTTTGTATATTAGGAATACATAGATAATGAAACCAAACGTCCAGACACTTCTAACATGCAATTCTATGTAAAATTATAGAACACTTGTTCAATTACTGCCAAAAACAGAAAGCATCTACAAATTTCACCTGTATCTGGTTGGAAGATTGCACAGTAATTATAATATACGATTTTGGAACAAGATCAGCCCCAGTGGTGAACTTGATGAAAGATAAAAAGCAATATCGGAACTGGTGGAAGTTGAACTCATAAAGTGGAAAACGGACGAACAGCCGCTAAGCACTATTCCCCCGCATGCAAACCATTTGGCCACCTCACCACCTTCGCTACGAGAAACATATAACTAGAATTCATTATAATTAAAATCATTATTCGGACAGTCATCGATAGAAAATATTTTAATTATATATTTATTTCAACAAGTTCTAAAGAAGACCAACTACACACCAGCTCAGGTTTTCAAACAGTTTCGAGTCACTTACGAATGAAATCCACATTTAGCTGCAAACATGCTCACACTCTTTCACGGACAATATTCACGTTTATTATTAAATAGCAAAATCTCTTCACTCAAAAGAAATTTCATGAAAACATTTCGGAAAATTAATTTTTCGGTAAGTTATGTAAATGTCTCGAGCTAACAGTTTAGATATCTATTTTTTGTTTCTCTATTTCTTTATTAAAATGTTGCTTGATTTTCGAAGCTAAACGCGTCTACAATATTTCTGAATACAATTTATAAGATTTTATTTATTATACATTTTTCTCTCGTTCAAATCTAGGAAAAAATTTATATGTATAATCGTAATAATAATAATAATGATAAAAATCATACATACGTTTTGTATGCGTATATATAATTTTACAGATAATAATATTAACAATGATGCCTATATTATTTTCCTTCAATATCTATATGCATACATAG
>NC_068999.1:12831492-12833037 GCF_001194135.2 Octopus bimaculoides | reverse complement strand
AATGCAAATTATGTAATTTTTTTCAAATATAAAATACATTATTTTGTCAAGGGCTATTACTATAACTAATGTTTCACGTTGTAATGGGACTCGAAAGTCAAACTACTTCAATAAATATACACAGGCACCGAAATCGTGGGAATGTACGTAGAAGTACGGCAAAACAGTTTCGGTGCATATTTATTGAAGCAGTTTGACTTTAGAGCCCCTTTACAGCGTGAGGTGTTCCTTAGAGTTTTTTTTTTTTTTTTTAATTTTGGAATTTATTGCGTTTTTAAATTTTGGAATTCATTCTTTTACGAGAATAATATTTTTGAATCATTTTCGAATCTTTTTTTTTCTAGTTAATGTTTGTTAATTTTTGTTAATTTTCACATCATTAAAATGGAATGTCAAATTATTAAAAACGAGCATTTTCGACACCTCATTCTTTTTGCATTTAATCAAGGTTCTAAGTTCGCAAAAATCGCTCGCGACATTTGTGCTGTGTATGGAGAGTGTGCCATAGCTGAAAGAACCGCTCGTCATTGGTTTGTCAAGTTCAAAAATGGAAATTTTTACCTCAAAAACGCACCTCATTCTGGCAGTCCAGTTGAATCTGATGAAGAGCGATTAAACCAACTTTTGCACGAAAATTCTCATCAAACGACAAGGGAACTGGCATAGAAAATGGAATGCTCCCACACTGTTATAAAGAAGCAAACTTCACTCGAAGGGAAAGGTTCACAAATATGGGGCATAAGTTCCACCTTCTTTATGTGACAACATAAATGAACGAGCCACAATCTCCGCTGGTTTGCGTGCTCGTCACCGCTCAACTCATGGACACAAGCAACGAATCGTTACTGGCGACTAAAAGTGGTGCCTGTATATCAATATGAAGCAGTGTAAGGAATGGCTTAGCCCCGGTAAACAATTGACACCGCGCATGAAACTAGATCTTCATCCGTGTAAAACGATTTTGTGCCTATGGTAGGACTAAGAAGGGATTATCCATCAGGAATTGCTTGAACGGAACAAAAAGGTCAACGTGGAACTCTAATGTTCAATAGATGGAACGACTCAAAACGGCTATTCAAGAGAAAAGTCCTAATCGTCAGCACGGAATTTTTGTGCTGCACGAAAATGCCCGCACTCATATCACCAATATGACCAAGGTAGCCATTCAAACGCATAGCTGATAAGTGCTGCCAGATTCAATGTAATCTCCTAATTTGGCACCAGTGGTTTTCCACCTCTTTCGATCTCTTTCAAATGATATGCCCTGAGTTTATTTCAATGCTGATGCAGAATTGAGAGCTTGGTTGGATCAATTTTTCCAGTCGAAATCGGGTTATTTCTAGCAACGTGGTACTGAAAATATTGTTGAACGTTGGGAAGAAGTTGTAAACAACACGGGTATATACATTATTGATTAATTAGGTGTTATTTTTTAATAAACCTTTAAACAAAAAAGAAATTTAAAAACAACAGCGGGAACTTAGCTATATGTATATGCATACATATATATATATATATATATATATATATATATATATATATATA
>NC_068999.1:12830969-12831482 GCF_001194135.2 Octopus bimaculoides | reverse complement strand
GCCTAGCCAGGCTCATGGGCCCCCTTTCCCGGTTTCAATGGCGTATGTGTTCCGCAGCCGGACAGGAGGCCAGTCCATATCAGCGTTACTCATTGTTTGCCAGCTGAGTGAACTGGAGCAACGTGAAATGAAGTGTTTTGCTCAAGAACACAATGTGTCGCTCGATCCAGGAATCGAAACCACAATCTTACGATGGTGATGCGCTAACAAACAAGCCACGCACTTCCACATACACGCACATGCACGCACACACACACACACACACATACACACACCCACACACACACACATATATATATATATATATAAAACAACACATACATACTAAGAAAAATAGATATACGCACAGTCTCACGTACACACACCTAACATCCCCACCGACACAAAAAACACACAAACACACATACACACGCACTCACAAACGCACTCACGCACACACACGAACAAACACATATACACATACACACACATGTGCACACACAACACCCTAACAAATATTAATCACACACATAC
>NC_068999.1:12825309-12826599 GCF_001194135.2 Octopus bimaculoides | reverse complement strand
TATATATATATATATAAATATATATATATATATATACATACATATATACATATATACATATACATGCATACATAAAGATATGTGTGTGTGGTGTGTTATACATACATACACATATATATATAACGAGATTGTGAGTGAATAACTGAAAGAAAAAAAAACATGTAAACGCACAAGTTAGATATCTTTACTTTAATTTAATGGTAAACCTAACAGATGGTTCTATTCGCCATATAATAAGCCAAGACACTTGTGTTGATCGCAAAAATAGCTTTCAGGCGTCTGGTTAGACGTTTGTTTTTTGTAGTGTTTATTTTTTTTCTTTTGTTTCTATATAATGGATGATGTTGAAACAGATGCAATTTTCACGATTTCAGATGCATATCAGCAGATCTAAACGAAATATAATTAATGAGAAAAATATGTAGAAAGAACTCATTGTAAGAAAATAAAACAAACTTTGCAATTTATGCTATCAAATAAAAAAAAAATGTTTAATACTATATGAAATTCGAAATAAACGTTAATAAATTAGATTTACTGACTCAAATATGTAGTTTATTTCATCATTTAGACTCTATCAATTTTAATGGTATGGTGTCAGATATTATTCACTGAACCAGACATGTGATAGCGAAGCAATCAATGTCATATCGAACATAGTAACGAAAATAATGGTACTAATAATAATAATGATTTAGAATTTTAGCCCAGGGCCAGCAATTTCGTAGAGGCCGTAAGTCGATTGCATCAGTCCCAGTGCTCAACTGGTACTTATTTAGTTGACCCCGAAAGAATGAAATTCAAAGTCAACCTCGGTGGAATTTCAATTCAGAACGTGACGACGGACGAAATACCAGTAAGAATTTCGCTCAGCGTTCTAACATTTCTGCTAGCTCATTGCTTTAATGATAAACATTTTTATTTCAAGCACAAGGCCTGGAATTTTGTGGGGTAGGTTAGTAGTCGATTACGTCGACCCCAGTGTTTCTCTGGTACTTAATAGGTTCGACCCGCGAAAGCATGGGTGGAAAAGTCGACCTTGGCGGAATCTGAAGCCAGAACGTAGCGACGGTCGAAATATTACTAAGCACTTCTTCCTGCGCCATAAACAACAATAATAATAATAATATTAATAATATTAATAATAATAATAATAATAATAATAATAATAATAATAATAATAATAATAATAATAATAATAATAATAATAATGATAATAATATTCTCTAAAAGAAATGGAAAAACTTTCAAAATACAAAGACCTGGAAATAGAGATAACTCGAATGTGGA
>NC_068999.1:12823432-12825063 GCF_001194135.2 Octopus bimaculoides | reverse complement strand
TAATAATAATAATAATAATAATAATAATAATAATAATAATAATAATAATAATATTCAGACAAATACATAACAAAAACACCAGGACTTACAAATATATATAACATACAGAAAATTGCACTACTGAGTACTGCACACATTCTTCGCAAAACACTTTCAATACAGGAAACATGAGAGCACCACAGCGAACCACAGCACATACCCAAGGCGCACAGAGCTGCGATCGGTAGTGAAGTGAAAGCACCTTATAAAAATAAAACTACTGAACAATAATATTAATAATAATAATAATAATAATAATAATAATAATAATAATAATAATAATAATAATAATAATAATAATAATAATAATAATAATAATAAAAATAATAATAATAATATTAATAATAATAAAAACAATAATGATGGTGATAATAATAATAATAGATATGTTTGGAATTGCGAGGAATGTAGTGTTTACTCAAGAGAAATATCAGAATGGAGTTTATGACTGAAAAATTGTGGTGTGTCAGTGTTGAAGAGAGGCAAAATCAAATGCATGGACGGGCTACCGATACCGTCGGGAGAGGTTATGAAGCAGATAGAAGAGATAGTATATGTTAAGTATCTTTTGACAACTGGTGTTATTCCATGGCAGATATGCGTCTTAATGTCAATTTGTTTTCATTTCAGTACGAGCACATAGACATGTAAATAATACAACGTAACAATTCCATGGAAAGAAACATATTCCTTTTAAAAATTTGAAGGTTGGTCGTGGGATTAGAATTCAAATCTCCTCTGTCGACATAAACTCTTCGCTATCTAAAAACTTGCCGACTTACGTTTATGCAAGTATATTACTACACCCAGTTGTAAGAGTTCCGTAGGGCAAAGATGTTCGCTTCCCCAAAATTAGGTGCCATGCGTCTAGGTTACTTCAATATATTTACATGAAAAGTTAATAAGCTGCAAAAATCGTCAGCCTGCCGGGCGAAACATGTGGTCGTTTTTCGTACTTCTTTATGTTCCGAGTCCAAAACCTGTCATTAGGGCTGGATAAAATATGGCACAGTTGACTAATAAAATTGATGAAATCGACTTATCCCTTTCTCCGCAATTGTTGGCATTGTTGCAAATTTTAAACAAATATATTACTATTTATATGACCTGAAATCCATCACAGCATTGTGATCGAAACGACCTACACAGAAAAAGATTGTAGTTTATCGGGTGGATGACGATTCTAAATCAATTAATAATTTCAAACAAGCGTCTCGATATATAACGAGGGATATCTAATGACGTATATGAAATGTTAGTTAATTTCACGAACCCAGTTTCAGAAATATTTATTAGTATTTTTATAATAAGAGAATATACTAAATATGAATAAATATATGTATTTAGAATTTTATTTGAACAAACAGTAGAAAATAAACATCAGATTTTATACCTGCGTGGGTGGAACTGAAGGGAAATTAGTCATCGGCTCAGAAAAGAGAAAACAAGGTCTCCCTAAGATGAATAGTGTAATAATATACAGCCACTCAAACTTCCATCAATAAGGTTGTGTGTGTATGTGCATGCGTGTGACAACGTATTGTAGTGAATAATTTAAGATGTATGTATGAATGTATGTGTACATATATATA
>NC_068999.1:12821970-12822574 GCF_001194135.2 Octopus bimaculoides | reverse complement strand
TATATATATATATATATATATATATATATGATGTATGTATGTGTGTAAATGTTTGTGTATCAATCTACCGTTATTTACCTTCTTATTGAATTTCTTAGTTTTTCATCTATATATACAACTGTCAATATACATATGTGCATCTATATGTATACGTGTATGTGTATGACTTTGTGAGTGTGTCTGAGTGTGTGAGTTTGTGTATCTCTTCGTACAGGTGTGTGTGTGTGTGTCCGTGTGTGTGTGTGTGTGTGTGCATGTGTTTGTATACGTCTGTTTGTATTTTCGTATAGCGTATGTCTGTCTCCGTGTGTCAACATCAGAGTTTGTTTTGTAGCTGCTGAATATCATCATATAATCCTCTGTAGTACGAATTCAATTAATATTATTCAGATCTTAATCCAATATCTATCATTGAATAGTGGGGAATATTCGCTTACATATAATATAATTGCGTAATAAAGTCACAGACACTCACATGTGCAGACATATATGTGTTTGTGTGTGTTTATGTGTATATGTTGACAGGGATACACACAAAAGTAAACACACCCATCCATATGAGTGCGTGTGTATGTGTACAGATGTACATATATATATATATATA
>NC_068999.1:12814928-12819947 GCF_001194135.2 Octopus bimaculoides | reverse complement strand
GTGGGGGGGAGTGTGTGTGACCAGTGTTGAGACAGTGCAGCATGCTCCACTCGCAAAAGAAACAACTAAAATTGGCATAATTATGAATTAGGAATTGTTTTCAATAGGATAGACTTCTCCATAAGACGGAGACACGCCTTGAATTTTTACAATAGAATGAAGAAATTAAAATACGCATGTACCAGGCATTGGTATTCAGGCAGCAATGGTTTGAATCTGCCTCACAACGAAAGGAAATAAGTAGCCATTCGTCTACTCGAACTATTGCAGTTAACGCTTGTGAAATCTATCTAATACGGCCGATACAAGTTCACTTTAAATACGTCTATATTCTTGGATTAAAGTGTTATCGTTACTCTCATAGTTTGTTGAAGTACACATGCAGCATAATGCGGCCCACATAACAGGTTTCCTTGCTATTTAGTTCTTCATTGTTCTTCGTTCGATATTATTGTTGCAATAAATTTAGGCGTTAAAGTTCCGGTTCCAGGAATCATGATTCATAACGTTTAAATTGACTGTATCATGCAGTCGGAGCTAGAATAGCAAATAGTTATATTTTTAGCGATCATGTTCCTCATTCCAATTACCATATAAATGCTAAATACTTTGGGAAAGTCATGAACATCATAATTTCAGATGTGTTTTATCCAAGAATATAGAGTTTGAAATCCAAAATAGGAACCAACATTATTGACAAATCTTAGGAAGCCTCTCATTAATCTGGCTTCCTGATGGTGGTTGTTTATGACTTTAGTAATATTCAATGGCATTGATACTGAATATATTTCTTGGCGTCACAGCAGATATTAGTGTCAATATTGTTTTCGTGTTGTAAGAGACAGGAATATGATTTACGCATAATCTTATGTTTGTAATCTCCTTCATACAAAGGAACAAACTTGTTGCAAGTTAAGAAATAGTTAACTGTCTCTACATACGTACATCTAGCGCTATTGATTAGAATCAATGCAGCTACGTGTATCATTACATCATTCATCTCAGATAATATCTTGAGAGACAGAGCGTATGCCTTCTAACAATACGAGTTGAATGTGATATTTAGAATCATTCCGTAGTAAACGTGAATTGGAAAATCCGTTTCTTTTTACGATTCTTATCATTCACAGCAGTGATGCCAGGAATTACATTTCATTAAATTCAATGTTCAATTTCCTCCGGCGATGAAAACACTAACAATGTACTTCATGTATTTCATAAAATAAAATCGCCATATATTCTGGTATCGTATTTTAATAGACTACTACAGACCCCCGGGAAAATGGTTCTATTTCTTGTGACGAACCTATTTTTCCAACGAACATTCAAATTGTTGCAATGACTTCTTTTTGCCATTGTATATGAAAATATATTCTAGATAATAATTCTAACCCTATTGAAAAAAAACCTATTGTAAGTTTTAACTAAGAACTCGTGACATGACTTCCTCGTATAGGTGGGAAAATAGTATAAACGTAATATCGTTCGTGAGCATTGCGCCAACTTACTCTTCTATCTTTCTACAGAATATGTATTTTTGCGTACAAATCTGAACACCAATCAGAAAATAGCACAGTGTAACCAGCAACAAAATTATATTGAATGGAATGTGTAAACTAGCATAAGAAATATCCCCCAATATAACCCCTATCTCCCCCGTCTTACTTCAGTTTTATATCAGATCATGTCAGGTTGCATAACATCGTATTATAATTGTTCTAATGCAATATTCACACACATTAGTCATTTCATTAATAAACGTCTATTTCCAGTATAACGTTAAAGCAAAAGCTCAGTAACTTCGTAGAATAGATGCATTCCAGAGGATAAGTAATATATTGTATGTACGTAGTTATTAAATGGTCCCTCTACATAACTAGAAATCGCAGTGCACTTTCCATTGTGGCATCTTCGAGATATATGTGATTGTTTAAATGACGGCGTTATTATATTCGTACTGGGTTTGAGATATAATTTAGTGAGGTTGTTTTATTTCGTCACCCATTTCAATAATATCTGCTTCTTGGGGATACATTATGTTGCTGGTATATGCAAGATCTCCGTATGCTTTCCGTATGCGATCCCTGCACATGGCTATGTTGGAAACGGTGCGATTGTTTACCTATCTTGGACGATATCAATCTTTAAAATGCCATGTTACAGTTTTCCCCCACCTACGCACCCTCTACCTAGTAACTCACATGCAAAGCCAGAATTACTCACCGGTGTATCATCAAATTCGAATTAAATTCCGATTGGACCTGGTATCATAGGTAACCATTAATAAATTGTAATCAGAAATGTAATTTCAATGAATTAAAATGCATTTGATCACTACATAAATAAGTTCTGAGCGTTACATAATTAATTAATTAATTAATTATCTAATTAATAAATTAATTAATTAATGTGAGCTAATATCACTATGGATATGAAAGATATCACTTAAACAACGATGTCTACGCGATATCTTAGTTAGAAATGTCATGTTACTGCTCCAAATATTAGGAAGAAACTTAAATGAATTGAACGATTACTGATAACTGATAACGCCCACGACATTCGGACAAGTAGGTGGGTGTGATGATTAAATATCTTAGATAGCAACATTTTAGCTGCAAATAATCAAAAATCACTACAGTCAGCAAATCTGCAAAATAGTCTTATTCCGTTAATTTATTATATTGTGACAGTTTTTCAACATTTCTACTTAAGTTGAGTGTCCTGCATTTTGTCACGGTTTGGCAAACACTACACTAGAATAAATATTACTGAGGAAAATACAAATTTAGACAATTTTTTAATACTTAATGCTACTTGATATTAACTTCACTTTTGTGTTTTGTGTGTAACAATGTCAAATCAATTCAGAGACCAGATTTAAACAAATAGAATATAATTACTATAAAACTATTAAAAATTAAATTCACCATTATAGAATACGTGTTTATGATTCAAAATATTGGTAGTCCGTACTTCTTGTATTGTACCGGTATTTATGCTTGCATTTAAGCACTAGACTCAGTCACCCTTATTTTACTAATAAAATCTAGTAACAATTAGTTTCATGAAATGTATTCTAATAATAATGACTGTAAGGATGTATTGATTCAAGAAACGGCTACCCGTATTACTGAAGAGCACTCTTATAGTAGCATACGGACATTTTACAAATAAATAAATGCTACTTTATTAGTATGCAAGTTATGCTTCGAACAAGTATTCTGAGGTAGATTTGTCGTGATGATTTCTACGAAACTTACTTTCATGTGAATCGTATGAGTAACAGGTGTCGAATCAATCCAAGTGAAATATAATATGAGTAATAAGGAACTTATTCTAGAAGCTGAAGGTGATCTGAGCATATACTCATTAATATAGCAATTTGATTATGAAATTCAACCCCATAAAATACGTACACGCAATGACATGTGTACAATAATGATCGCATACTTACATGTAGAGTAAACATAAGTTAACCTTTGAATCGATTATCTACACAAAACGTACATGTATTTATTCACAGACACATACACACGCATATATGTGGGTGTATGTGTCCGTGTGTAGTATGATTAACTATATGCAGACACTTTACCTACATAAAAAAATATGAACTATGCCACGTCCATGCCATACCAAACCAAGAAAACAGGTATGAAACCAGCTACAGGCAAATAACGAAATGCATTATAATCGACCGAAGCAAAACTAGTATTGTTTAGCGAAGGAATTTTTGAAAATCTCTTCACGAGACAGATCTACACTGAATGCTGCACCACAAGCAGTTGTCTATAATCTCACCTGCAAGAGGCCGTTGTAAGATAGGACGGAAGAATCGTTGGGATTAATGGAGAATATGAATTCTATTTTCTCTTCCCGTTTATGTGTTGTGTGTGTGTGTGTGTGTGTGTGTGTGTGTATGTGTGTGTGCGCGTATATGAGAGAGAGAGAGAGAGAGAGAGAGAGAGAGAGAAATATAATTTGTGCATGTCTGTTTATGTGTATGTTTATTTCTATGTATGTACAATCCAGGGATTCAAATGAGATCAATATGCTTTTCCCAATTTCGACGCTGCAAAGAAATTCACCGGTAGCAACTCATGCAGCTAAAAATGGGAATAAAATTATAAATTTTAAGAGTGGCACATGTAAGCTGTAAACTATATATGTCTCCTAACTAGGGGTCGCTCATTAAGCAACTTTTACGTAGATAAATTTTCTCAGTTAAGCTAATCATCTGGTTGCTACTATTAACATAATGCTTTGAAACTATCAGTGTCGTACCCAAGTTAAGAATTCTAAAGATTTGCTACGCTGAAAAGGGAAATATGTATATAAATGAGTGTGTCTGTGTGTGTGTATCCATATATATATATATATATATATATATATATATAGGGGTTAGACAAAAAAACACTGGAAACACCTAGCATCATAGCATCAGAAGTTTGAAATATTTATAAATCCGTGAAAAGTTTGTTTATATTTATGTTTTTCTTATTTATTTATTATTAGTGTTGCGTGACATGATTTGCTAAAATTCCTATTTCTTTTCAGATATTATCCGAAAAAGATGATTAAAATTCATTAAAATGACAGATCTACCGGATTTTCAAAGAGATCAAAATTGTTGGTGCTTATATGACAGGCGCTAGCGTAACGAAAACAGGCGAAATGTTTGGCGTATCAAGAAGTATTGTCTAGATAACAATGACAGCCGTTTAAAAAGAGGGGAAAATGCTCGTCGAAAGAAAACTTCAGGAAGAAAACCAAAACTTTGTGATATGGACCACTACTTTCAAAAAACAAACGTTGCAAAGCGTTTAGAGTGGATTAAACACCTACAGAATTGCTCGCTAGGGTAGTGGAAGAATGTTAGTTTCTCGGACGATTCATCCGTTATATTATCTCCGACTACCGGCTGAGTATCCGTGTGGAGACAGCCAAAAGAAGCATTTGACCCAGACTTCCTTGTTCCAACAGTTAAACATGGAGGAGGATCAGTGAGGATCGGGG
>NC_068999.1:12811908-12814918 GCF_001194135.2 Octopus bimaculoides | reverse complement strand
GGGGGGGGGGGGTATATCTTGGAAATATTCCGGATCAATTGTTTCCCTTGATGGTACAATTAATAGTCAGACTATTTAAGCATTTTATCTCATCAAATTCATCCTATGTTTGCGAAACTGTCTTCGGAGGGAAATGCAATATTTCAGACTGATAATGCACCAATTTACAATGATAAAATGGTTACTGAATGGCACGTGGAATATTCTCGTGAAGCTGAACTACAGTACCTAGATCTCAATATTATTGAAGATTTATGGTGCATTTTAGAACAATGAATAAAGCGTTGATATCCTTCGCTATTATCACTACAAGAACTGGAGACTGTTTTAGCTGAAGGATAGACAAAATTACTTTGAAAATCTTTGTACGAGTCCATAACCCATAAAATTCAGGCTGTCATTGCTTCCAAAAGCGGTCCTTCCCCATATTAAAATAAATATGTGTGAAATTTTAGGGTGTTTCCATTGTTTTGTCCAACCCGTGTATACACACACACACACACATACACACACACACACGACGCGCGCGCGCACACACACACACACACACACACACACACAAACACATATTTTTTTTTCTTTTACTTGTTTCAGTCATTTGACTGCGGCCATGCTGGAGCACCGCCTTATATTATTTTATTCTTTTATTCTCTTATTTGTTTCGGTCATTAGACTGCAGCCATGCTGGAGCTCCACCATTAGTTGAAAAAATTGTCATTAGGACTTACTATTTATTTTATCGGTATGTTATACCGAACCGCTAGCTTACGGGAACGTAAGCACACCAGCATCGGTTGTCAAACAAACGTGGGGAGACAAATACAGGTGTACAAATACATACATATATATATATATATATATATATATATGTATATATCATACAGACGTGCGAGTGTGTGTAAGTTCTTCTGTGTATGGTTGTGTGTTTATGTGTGTGTGTGTGCGTGCAAGTTTGCGTATGTGTGCTTGTGATTGTGTGGCTGTTTGTGTGTTAGGAATGTACGAACCAGATCACGGTAAATATCACTAAGGGACATAATGATGGTTTGACTATACTCGATTTTGAATTTATATCAATATTATTGCAAAGTTATGAAGGGTTTTATTTATATCTTGATAGAATCAATAAATCCATCACGAATATGTCTGTGTTTTAAGTCAATAAATTCATTGAAACATTTATTGAAGTAGACTATTGATGTTTACAAGTGTTATATTGACTTTCATATCAATCGCAAAGGTTACGTACCAGTTTCTTTTTTTTCTTTCTATAGCTCTCATATGTGAACTCTCTGTCCGGCATTGGCCATGATAGGTCACTAGCCACTATATATTCTTTATTTGCACTCCTTCTTTCTTTCAGTGTTCCTTTCTGAGTAAGAGTGTAGGCTCGAAACATTAAAGACTTTTTCATTTTACAAGCGTTTAACTATTACATCTGTTTGCTGTCTACACTATATGTCTTCGTCTTATATATAAAGTATATATTTATTATTTTAATTGTTTCAGTTATGCGACTGTGGCCTTGCTGGTGCACCGCTGTTAGTCGAACAAATCGACCCGACTACATATTGTTTGTAAGCCTGGCAGGGTAGGTTGGTCGTTCTTAAAATGATGCAAACCAGCGGAGCAGCGCAGTCGGCCACGTTCCTCACTGTTATTGCATTTGATTTTCATATACATTTATCATTAATTTTCAATTATGTTTATCTTCATATTGTTTTATCATTTGTTCCCCGACCCTTCATCTCTCTTTGCATTGTCCCTCTTTATTCGTCTTCCCTGAATAATAAAGTATAAAGTTTATATTTTATTTATCTTGTCGTATATTTTATCTTTTATCTTTATATTTTAAATACATTATATTCCTTATTAGCTTATGTGTCTAAAATCTAAATTTTGTATATCTAATACACTCCCTTATATATGTTTTAAATATGTTTTCTTCCTTTTCTTCTGATAATTTTAAATATAATTTATTCGTCACCTACATATCTAAATTCTAAATTTATTTTAATTTTGTAACATTGTAACTATACTGAATTGAAATAGTCCCTAATCATTTTATTTTGTGATTTGATTACCACCCGTATTTTATTTCATTTTAGAATTGTACTCTATTATATATGAAGGTATTTAATACGGTAATGAATCTAAGTTCAACTTTCTCTCTCTTACTTCTTTTCACAATCATTTTCTCCTCCATCACACACTCTATTATTACTATGCCTTGCCCATTTTGGGAAGATTAAGCCGACATACAGTCCAATCACTTCTGATAATTTAGTAGGATGGTCTGGCATCAATTGCCTCCCTTATCGTGAGCCAGAAGACATAAGCAACATACCTGAGATAAAAATCTAGACGATCGAAGTCGTTCATTCTTCTACTGTCAGAAGTTTAGATAACTGGGTCATTTGGGTCAATTATCTCCTCCCACTAATATAAATCCGAATAATATCTAAATTCTTCTTTCTTCTGATCAAATATACACAATTCTGATCAATTCGTTCTACAAACGGAATGGTAGGAGGAGCAATATAAATATTGTTGAATAAGTTGAACTGATCCTTATATTTGAAGATCATGAATTCATCTGACAGAAACGATTTCTTTACAATGACGTAATGTTCTCATTAATAAATTAAAGGAGTCGTTAGAAATGAGCGTAATGAATTAACACCTGTAGCTCTTTGTTTCTCACATATTTAATTCACTTATCCTGGAATCTAGGCTTAGTGAATATTATACTACAAGAATATCATGTAGCCGATACGTAAGTACCAAATCTGACGTTCACATAATATTGTTGAGTATGAATGTTACACAAACGTATCAAGGTACCGCGATTTAAGTGCCTAATTCAACTGAAACTTTATTGTAGTTTAATTATGTAAGTATGTATTTGTAAGTTTTATTGTTTCATGACGGTAAGACTAACAAAAAAGATACTCCATCTTGTCTAAGATAAATATTAATAGATATTATTTAATAAGCGCAATGTGTTTTT
>NC_068999.1:12798993-12810728 GCF_001194135.2 Octopus bimaculoides | reverse complement strand
ATATATATATATATATATATACGTACATACGCACACACATACATTACATGTGTATGTAGGTATATGCAGTGTGTTCACGCGTGTACACCTGATTTTATCACCATAAGTTCATATGTTTAACCAGTTGTCGACTGGAGATGTATCAATGTTCATTTACTGAATAAGCTGCACATGCAAAATTGCCCAACCGTTAAATCGACGTATATTAAAGTGCTTATCTAGGAGGAAAAATATTTAATAAAACGACAATATTTATTAAATGAATACAAATTAATATGACATTAACATACAATATAATTTCGTTTAATTTCCCTGGAGAATATGTGTAATCCTATTTACCTGCTTTGTAATTCATTTCATGTATTCATATATATTAAATGCAGATTACAATTGCGTTTACTGAAGCCTGGGATGAGGAGTACCATAAAGGCGAATGCATGCCATTTAAGAGACACATGATTATAAATATAAACTCAATACAATATTAAATTGATGCTACATGTACGCAAAACGCTACATCCTTAAATGAAATCAGGACATATGTACTAAAATGCTGCATATACTGTTAGAACGGAAATCAACAATTACAGTTATAATCATTGTACTGAAATTTTCAGGGACCAGGCTAATCGATTATATCACCCATCTTCCTTGAAATGTAATGCTTCAATTGGCCCCGAATGAGAATATGCGAAATCGATCACGAAGGAATTAGAACTGAGAACGTACAGAGTGACGAAATGTCGCTAGCATTTTGTCAAGTGTACTAGTATTGCTGCCAATTAACGCCTTTATAATCATTTCTAGTAAATGCACAAGGCCTGAAATTTTAGGGAAATTGACTACTAAATTGAATCGATCCCAATTTTTCACTGGTACTCAATTTATCGACCCCGGGAAAATGTAAGGGGACGTCGACCTCGACGGAATTGCAATTCAGAAGCTACAGGCTGAGAAAATCTTCCTAACTATTTAATTTATGAGACCTCGCCATAAATATTTTTCGGAATAATGTAAACTGTTCTTATGCCATTTCCAATAATGCGGCGGAGGATTTAAAAAAGAAATTAAAAAGGATTTTTCCTGATGTTTTTTTTTTCTGAAGAATTAGGTAGGTGCACCAAGACAAAAGTAAAATTTCAAGTGAAAGAAAACGCTGTACCGGTATTTAAACCGATACGAGCTGTACCTTTCGCGGCGTTAGATCAAGTCAGCGAGGAATTGGAATTGCCTTGAAAAGTAATAAAATTCGGGTTTGCACTGACTTTACAACATGCTTGATCCACAAATCAGGAATGCTTAGACGCAGTGCGTATGCATGGAAAAGGGTTTTTCTCGTTTTACGAGCATCTCGGACAATTCAGAGTGACAGCTCTTCCGCACCTGTAGAGTTTATATCGAACTGGTAACGGGCATTCTGTGCCTCACGACATTGCAAATGACAGGCGCCAAATCCTGATAATCTATTGACACAGGATTGGAGCTACGTCCGAGAGACAAGCTCCGGAAGAGCGTGTCAAGTAATCGGATACCTTTCCATTTTGCTGGCCATGAAAATCTATAAGAGCCAAGCCAGCAAGCCAGAATGTTCTCGAAACAGATGTACCACTTGACCAGTGGAACACGTCGTTTCCACCGGAAGCGGAAAACTAGAGGCTACACGAAGCGTAATAATTCCACATGCTGGCAGAAATTCGGCATGTTTCGAGAAGGAGAAATTTCATGGAGTCGACCAGTACTCATTTAATCAACCCCGAAAGAATGCGAGGCAAAATCGACATCAGCAGTATTTAAACTCAGAAAGTAAAGGCAAACAAAATGCAGCTAAATATCTTGGGAGGCGTGCTAGAGATTCTGCAAGCTCATCACCCCAACAACAAGAGCAATAACGCAACAAAACCACCAACAACAACGACGACGACGAAGATAATGATAATAATAATAATTATAATAATAATAATAATAATAATAATAATAATAATAATAATAATAATAATAATAATTATGATGATGATGATGTTGATGATAATAATAATGATGATGATAATAATAATAATGATAATAATAACAATAATAATAATAATAATAATAATAATAATAATAATAATAATAATAATAATAATAATAATAATAATAATAATAATAATAGTAATAATAATTATTATAATAATAATAATGACAATAATAATAATAATATGTAAACTTTGTTGTGATAAGCATAAACCTTTTAGAAATTCTGTATACCTGTCCATCTTAACTAAAAAAGAATTCATTGAGAAGCAGCACAGATTTCGAAAGTCTATTCTCTGAAAGCTAGTCAGTTGTATATACAATACTTTCGGAGAAGATATGGTATACGTATACTCCAGAAAATCGATAAAGATTGCAAAAGAAGCTTACTCTTTATCATGATAGTACTCTTGCGCACACGTACACGCCATCGCGTGCACACACTCACACACACACACACACACACTCACACACTCACACACACACACACACACTAACACTCACGCACAATATTAAAAAAAACAATATGTGATTTTTTTCTAGATCTAGTAGGAAGGGAATTTGTCATATCGGTTGCTACTAGTAATATAGGTATTATCCAGATAGAAATTTCTAGAAAAAGAGATAACCTGTATATGAAACCTAAAACCACGAGGCATCTCTCTCATATTTAATGTCATCGAATGGTAAAGATAAACTACATAAATATTCAAAATACAATGTATGCATCAGATACAGAGAAGTGAGTAGCAATTCTACGCCAATAACTCATATGGCATTGAATACGTTTCATAATAGTTTTGTTGCATCTTTGTCACGTGGCCAGCATGTCTAGAGGGAAGAACCATCGCTCTGCAATTTATTGACTCCAAAATTATAAAAATGAAATTTGACTTCGACTAGATTTGCATTCTCAATTTTGCTAAATAATATTTGCCGAAACAATTTAATAAACAATCCAGACTCAACAAATTTACTCTCCGTTACAGCGGAAGAGCGACATCAGAATGATACAGCGATATCACAAAAGGCTAAGACCTTGTGAGAGACGTTACGGTCCGACAACAACAAATCTTTGATCAATGGAAAGGAACCTTAATAAATACACCGTTTGACGTAAGTGAACAACCCAATAAATGTTCTTAATACTTTACTGCCCACAAGGGGCTACACACAGAGTGTGCAAACAAGGACAGACAAACGGATCAAGTCGATTATATCGACTCCAGTGCGTAACTGGTACTTATTTAGTCAACCCCGAAAGGATGAAAAGCAAAGCAGACCTCGGAGGAATTTGAACTCAGAATGTAGCGGCTGACGAAATACCGCTAAGCATTTCGCCCGGCGGGCTAACGTTTCTGTCTGCTCGCCGCCTTTTAATTTTAATAAATTTTCTATCACGCAAAGCGTAAAAATACAGCAGCAAGCGAAAATGTCAGATTCTGTTTAGTATGTGTTCCAGAGCAAATATACTAATGCAATAAGTAAACCCCGATCAATGAATGAGAGTTTCCCAATAGGGGAATCATAACACCTCATAAATTTCTCATAAGCCCAAACACTGCTGAGTAGTATCTACAACTCACGAGCCTTATAATATGCTACAGATTCAAAAATAGGCTCTCAGACATTTTGATGTTACAATATCACGCCTTGATTCAGACTGTCCGACTCAGTCTCTAGATGTGTAGAAGTAATTAGCTCACTGAGTTGGAAAGTTCCAACAATCGGAGTTGTACAGCCACGAAATATAGAAACTAGCATGAAGCCAGATGAACACCACCCACATCCAGTTTTCAAAGGAAATGGTTGTTCCAGCACTGCTTGGGCAATGCAAAGAAACGGGGAAGCCATGGTGATGCAGGACCGAAAATGTCATTTCTAAAAAATTATTTATTAGACTTTTATCAGATGAAAGCATGTCAATAATAGAATTTGAAAAAAAGCGAGCAGATATCAGAATTTAAGGAGCGAGATTTAATTGATGTGATATCAGAAAACAGAAAACCTCACAACCATTAAAAAGGCGTTTGTCATAACAAGAAAACCATGCGAATAAAATCACAGTAATATTCCCGGTGAACCATCGTTAACCGTTCCAAATTTAAATGAAATTGACTATGTACAAGATGCGCTGCATCTTTCAAATGCATCATGTAAACTGA
The DNA here is from genome assembly GCF_001194135.2 of Octopus bimaculoides. Classification (NCBI taxonomy): domain Eukaryota; kingdom Metazoa; phylum Mollusca; class Cephalopoda; order Octopoda; family Octopodidae; genus Octopus; species Octopus bimaculoides. The sequence continues at coordinate 12,806,553 of NC_068999.1, read as the reverse complement.
ATGCGCAGATTCTGTGCAGCATGTAATTCATTGTTGTAATAGACGTCTTCTCAGATGAATCTTTTCCTTTCCTGCTGCCTTTGTTTCTCTATTTTCTGGCACAATTCATTTATTTATGTAGCATCTGTTTTCCTACATTCAGTCGTGAATTTACTGTCTTGAGCTCTCATCATTTCCCCCAAAAATTGATCGCAAAATTTATGCAGTCTCTGTGTATAAGACATTGTATTTAATTATGTTGAACTTATACGATCGAATTTAATTTTTTCCTGATTAAAATTTCACCCGATTTATTGAGCCACGCACATATACACACACAGACAAAAATTTTAAAAAACGCACACGCACACATATATTTATATGTTAGTGCATTTAACTAACTACATATCTACGTGTATGTATATATATACACACACACATGTGTGCTTATGTCTTTATATACATAACCCATAAATGTAGATATAAACAATTACAAAGTGTATCAATCGATTTTCTTATCTGATTGCTTTCCCCCGAGAGCTACATCTCTAGACCACTATCTAAGTAACATGTAGCTATTCGGTTTATTTAAGCAACAAATCTAATAGGTCCTGCGAATTGGAACTACTCTTCAAAACGTCATTTAATAACGTTTTTTTTTGTCAAATGGAGTCACAGACCATACAATGTCAAGGTATGATGTACTTCATGTAACTTATGAATTAGATGTGCAAACAGAAAAATTAGCTACTTATTTGTAGATCGAATATTCGAACTTCATTGTGATTTTCTCAGAGGTGTCTACCTCACATGACCAATCCCAGAGAAAATACGTATTTAATCTGTTTATAAACACATGGTATGATAGATAGATAGATAGATAGATAGATAGATAGATATATAGATAGATCCATGGCATTTAAGCTAATTCTACGTTAAATGAGAATGCGTTATGTATTCGTTATGTTGCTTTAGCGATGGTTTGTCTATTTTAAATGATGCAGTGTGGGTGTTTTTTTTTGTAACATGAATAAATTACTTATTAGTGAATCGTATGTCTCCGTATTATATACTGCACTGAATTTAATATTTTTAATTGTGATTTCTATAGTTGCTTTCCAAACCTTGGTTACACTAATTCGTATTTCTCGGAAATACATTTTTTTGTAACCCTGGCGTGCATCTATAATATTGAACATATAATACAGCAAATATTAGGTAAAGCTCCGTACATTCACCACAATACATATTTATACATATTTATTACAAAACTTTTATTTCTATTGCATCAATCAGTAGGAAGTTGTGAGATAATTACTAAAGCAATCTGCAAATCTTTCTATCTCAATCTTTATGGAATTATTTCCCGAAGGAATAGATGGCAAAATATAAAACTAATTAGGAAGCCAGCGTTTATTGGGAAGTTGCCACGGCTTTTATCTCGCAAGTTCAAATGATATTTATAATTATGAAGCAAGCTATGCCAAATTATATATTAATTCACTTTAGAATTCTGTTAACGAGCTAACTATTATTAGCTATTCATAGCTAGAATTATTCTGATTCAATACCTATCAGAGAAAGTGTAACTTTATTTAAAATTTGTTGTCAACATGTAAATTCCGAAAATCTGTGTTTAACATTTCTCCTCTACATAAGGGAATTTAGTAAAACCACCATACAGAATTTGAAGAGAAAGCAGACGTAGTTTCGATATTTATTTAGACAGCTTAATTGTCTGAGTAAAGCACTTCTATATTAAGACGTGAAGGGCCTATAGACACACCACAAGACATGTATGTGTGTGTCTGTGTGTGTGAGTGATTGTGCGTTTGAGATTGTGTGTGTATGCATTTTCTTGTGTGTAAGTGTTATATGTTCGTGTACGTATGCAAACATGAGTATGATTACATGCTCATGCCTTTTTGTAATTTTAACTACATTCGTCGATTTTCTGCAACGCATACTGGAAAGGATCCAAACGCAGTGACTTTAACTAGCTATGGTACAACCGCCCACAGTTAGCGTTTCTGCCGTGCTGCATACCACTTCGCTCAAGTCCACCTAGTACCACTCATCATATACTGTTTTTCTAAATTTGTATTAATTACTTTTTGTCATTAGTTCCTTGCAAATTCCAGTTATTATATTTGATTTGGACACGGAATCACTACTTATTAAATCAACGATTTATAGAATTTTATCTTCAGATGTATGTCACGTATATCTTCTGATTCTGTAACTTCAGTTGTTCACAGGATATAAACGAAACAGGGAGTAAATTCCAAATACGTAAATATGCAAATTATTTTAACGACGATTAATATGCATCCAACATTAGCTTTAAATATCCAGATATTCATAAGAAAATTTGAAGTATTAAATTGAAATCTCGCTGTGATAGAATTTCGTGCAAATCTAATAACAAATATTATTCATCTTCTGATTCATAATATTTTCATTTTGTCATGAGTAACATAGTACAATTACGGAAAGTTTCTATGTGTTGAAGTTACAATTTTCTTTGAACATTCTCGACTAACGTAATAGAATTTCAGGATGTCAACATAGCCCGATTTATTAAAAAAATAAAACGAGTTCATAACTTAGGAAACTGATCTATTATTTCATGTTCACATGTATTGTATTGTAAGCACATCCATCCAATCGGATAATTAATAAATTCAAATATTATTCGATAATTGAATAAAGAAATAGGATGAGGACAATATCCACGTGTACAGGTGGAATCCTTCCATGAATTTCTATAAGCACCACAAATGTTTCCCCTAAATGATGATGCCTTATTTTTGCGATTACATTGGGGAAAATAAAATGAGTATTGCTAATATTATGTAGTGAAGTATTTCTAATATTATCTAGTGAAACTTTTGGTTCAAAATCCATACAGGAAATGATGTCTTCAATGTTTTCTAACTTCATTGAATATAAGATATATTCACATATTTATCTATGTATTCCAAATACATAATTCTATTAAGCAAACCGAGAGGAATGATATTTTGTGTTCAGTCATAGCATATTAAAATGTATTAGACATTAATAGCTAACGTTTCGCTTATGCAACATGAGAATGTCAGCTGCTGAGGAAAAGCGAAAGCAGGGATTAGATTCTGAAGACCAAAGACAATATTACAGTTTTTTTATCTGTATTTGAATATATATAATTTCAAATAAGTCCCATATTAGAACAATATTGACTGTTACGTTATATAAGATTATGAGTTTATAAGTAGAACATTAAAGAAGACACGCGTTGATTTCTTTGTGGTCTTTGAATATGGGATTGTCTTCCAAAACGGGATTTACATAGCCATCCATAAATAATGAATTTGATCGGATGCTTGAAGTGGAATTACCACCACCAGGTGTAATGAAGGCCAACTACAGTTTTGAAATATTAAGTCATCTTCAGTGTCCATAAACAAAGGTGACCATTTCTGCATATTATGTCATCTTAAGATCCTGTCATCTTAACTATACACATATGGAATATGTTGAACCTGAGTCCCTGAATGGGATAGAAAGCAAAACGTTTTGATTCTATGCAACTTTCCTTAGCATGACGTAATTCGTCCACCCATACAATAATGCAGAACAGATTTGAATCGCACTAAAGTAAGCTCTGTACGAGTAAATATAATTTTAATAACGATATTAATCAGTTCACCGTTTGTAAGTAAGAAGGAATGCTTTGACATTTATAAACTATTTTTTAGCATTAATTCAGCGAATATCAAACAATAAAGCGGATTTCGTATATTCTGGAATATATAAGTTAACTTAAGCCATGTTAAATTGAATCTCGGGATACTACTGTTAATATTGTAAATAGAATCCATGAGATTATCTTATCGAACCGCCACATGAGCGAAATGTAATAAGTTTCATTGTTATAGAAAGGAATTTGAATTTAATTATTCAATAATTTGAAGTAATATTCAGAGAATCTTTATCGGCGGACATCTTGAGCACGTGTGCATTAATGCAATCGCCATTACCACAAGCAGTTAATCATCAATAGAATGCTTGTACAGGCAAATGAATGTAAAATAATAGATTTTCATATAGGCATTTACGTAATACGAAAAAAATTAAATAACTACACCAGAAATCAACTGGTAAGTTATAATTCACTAAATTTAGAAGTATTCAACGCAGTCGAACACAGTAATTATTCATTCAGAGCTATTCAGTAGAAGCTGAATGCAAGCAAGTTACATTTCAACACAATATTTCATTATTATAATGAAAAATCTACTCATTGGCCAAAGACGCTGTTTGACACAAATTACCAATCAACAATGTTATTCACAATTAGATAACTAATAATATTGAAGATGACTAATATCTTGCAGTAGGAGTAGACTAGTTGCTTTCCACAGCATGTATTATACAACAATCAATTGATTCTCAAATGAAAAAGAATAAATATCGACTAATGGAAGATGAATGATAGTATAATACTATAGGGGATTGGAATTGCTAGCATTAGTTAATTACATTTATTTACAATACTAATTAAGTTAATTGGGAAAACTTATAATCATTACCATTTCCTATTTTACCGCTGATGCCACGGTATTCGCTGAAAGTGTGTGAGCAATGGATATCTATAACTGAATACCGAAGATGCTCTCACACAGGATATATCTTTGTTGTGTCGACGCCCCCAGGTGAAGAAGTAGAATAAATAGAGGTAGTCTGGCGTGGTAGAATGTTGAGTAACAGTTGAGAAGCAGTTGAGCAGCATTTGAGTAGCAGTCGAGTAGCAGTTGTGTAGCGATTGAGTAGAGATCATCCGAAGGTGCTAGATAGCACTAGCTTGAGACATAACAATCTTATTGCATGAAGATGCTGTTACGTATACAAACATATAAATGTTTCTTAATAGAGCATATATAGCAAACATTAACATCGACTTAATACAATAAATATGAACTAAACTGTAAGGGTTTATGAAACACTCTATCAATATGACGTACGATAAACATTGGAGTTTACATAATGTACATTGATTCATATCTTGTCGTTACATCCTTATAAATTTTGTCTGCGATTCAATCAATCACTATAAGGTTTTCTTTAAGGTTGATGGCTCCACATCAGTTCTTGAAATTGAGTAATTATTTACTTTATATCTGGCGTTTTCCCTGCTTTCAGAAATATGGTTATATCCCAATTCTTCTCTTTATTCTATGCATCATAATTATGGAGTGTTCGGGCATTTTATCAATGTTTAAAATTTATGTGAAAAACAGAGCGAAGATATATTCAGAAAAATGTAACAATCTATATGATTTAAAACCTCGTTTTATTTATGCATACGTTGTTATTATTTTATGTATAAATTATTTCACTTTCAGAATTTATTGGGTCCAGTAATTGTGATATGGTCCTGCAATGAGCGTAGCCAACAGGCAAACTCGATTCTATCTATCCATGTAATATTTAGTACACATTGCGGCATTTAGCCCGTCTTTACATTGTGTTCAATTTCCGTTGATGTCGATTTAGCCTTTCATCTGTTCTGTGTCGATAAAATAAGCTCGAGTAGAGCGCCGGGTCAATATATTCCACATAACTCTTTCCTCAAACTTGCTAGGTTTTGACAACATTTGAAACAGTTATTCATTAAAGAATTAAAATTAAATCACCCTGTGTTGGATTTAGAAAGAAGGGAAATGAATAGAGTATATTGTTCTAAATCGGACCGCTTATATAATCCGCTACTCTATATTCATTTACATGATGTCAAGTTGTCACTGATATCAACCTATAACATTTTGATTTGTAATTTGTTTTGCAAGGATGTGAAAATTGATATTTCTATTAACACGATCACCTATTGTAGCTTGTACCTCTTCTCTACTGTATTTTTATTCAATGCCATCCTTAAAAGTATCGGATACATACACACACATTAAGAAACAACAACCGGTGAGTGAATATATAAGAATTAATACTTATGGTTTTATCCAAATATATTTTATACGCACATACATGATAACAATTTCATGATTCCTCAAGAGATGTCTACATTCTATAAGTTACCTTTCGTCGTTCTGTTTCACGAATTTGAGCGCGTTTTAAGGACCACTATAAAGAAACTTAAAACATTACAGATTCTACCTCATTTTAATTTCCTTAACCTGACGATTGAATAACAATGTATATCGTGTTTGTTGTCAACACAACGTTTCGGCTGATATACCCTCCAGTCTTCATCAGGTGTCTTATTCATATCGTGTTCACTTGGCAAATGGAAATAACGTACTCAAGACAACCCAGCACAATGCCAGATATTGTTCGAAGAATGAATGTGTCACGGAAGAGATGGGACACTGAATGATATTTCATGCAGGAAAATAGTAATGCACGTGTGGCTAAAATTTGTGCAAACAATCTATTTTCGAAGATGTAGTATTTTCCCCTTATATTCCGCGATGTGAATTTGCTATTATATTATTTTCACTATTTCCTGTGTTTATCCTTCGATGTTGGCACATAAAAAGTAAGTGATTGCAGGAAAGCGATAATCGTAAAGTAAAGCTAATAAGTAGAAAGTGAACGTTATTTCATTTAACTAATTGTTATATTTTCAATGCGTTTTCCGGACGATCGTTTATTCATACACAGTATGTTGTATAGTGGGATGGTTACCATCCCAGTAACTAATTGGTTGCTTCATTTAGTTTTCAGTCGATCGCTTAATTATTTATGGTCATCAGAGTCCTTTCCTCTCAATCCACTGCCTTGACGACATGCCCAACGCATTCTATGTCATCGTTTTCTAATACACGTACATGCTCATACAGAAACACGCACACACACATATTTAATTGACACTGATTTTACACGATCAAGGAACTACAAATAGGTACCAAATCTCACATAGCCTCATGCAATATCGCCGTAGAGGATATGGTAGGGCTGATTAAATTAGGGTAACGCACATACAAGAAACACTCTAACATACTTTACGACCGAATTATCACGGGTGTCTGAAGGTCGTTGGCCGAACTGCTACTAATAACTTCCAAGTATTCCTTAAATCACAAACTAACGATACTCGTAGAATGTGTGGACATAGATGTAATGACACCGTTCATATGTTGATATATTACAACTCAAGTGAAGGCCAAAAAAATATATTACGCATCAAATGAAAATAATACATTTAATTAACCGAAACATGAAGCGATGTAGAACATGAAAATAATTTCTGTGAAATTAAGTTTGAAGACGTGTACTCTCTATTCTTCATTAATATGGTTTGATAGCATACTCTGCATTCTACATAAAATAGATTGAATCTAACTCAAGATTAACCAATAAATTGGATTACAAGTTAGTTGTCTATTCTAAATGATTAATGATTATGAATGTTTCCTAAACTTCGATGAGGATAATCACATCTGGATTTCATCAGCAATTCGTAACGTAACTGCCTGGGTTTGAAATCCCCATTCCTAAGTGCTATACATACATACATACATACATACATACATATATAAATACATATATACATACTTACATATATATATATATATATATATA
>NC_068999.1:12797794-12798712 GCF_001194135.2 Octopus bimaculoides | reverse complement strand
GTGTGTGTGTGTGTGTGTGTGTGTGTGTGTGTGTGTGTGTGTGTGTGTGCTTGAACACCCCAACTGTAGACAACGCATGTCGATTTAATTGCAGTTCCTTAATTTAATAATTTGGCAAAAGACCGCGCCATATCAAGTACTACAAACTAGCCCTGAGGCCGATGTGTACAACAAAGACACTCATTATATTGACCCGTGATGGCTGCCATCTAATGACTGAAACACGTAAAGTATATGTGATCTGAACTATTATGGAAGAACGTATTTTCTTAGAAACGTCATTTACATTGATAAAAATATTTGATTTGATAGCTATAGACACTATTACAAATACGGCCAGCCAATGTTATTGTGTCTAAGATTGTTATGAAACGTAAAATTATGTGTCTGTTGCGATTATATTTCTGTATGTTAGCGATTGGGTGTTTGTGAGTAGGCGTTGCTTACGTATAGCATCAACAGCAGAAAGTGAAATATATATGGAACGATATATTAGTCTGGATATTTTGTGTGAAAGAAATGTAATTGCATATATTGAATCAATAATCCATCCAAATAAGGAGAAACACATACATACACGCATACGCAAACACACACAAGCACACACACACACGCGCTCAAACTCACGCGCCCACGGACATTCGCACAAACATGAACATATTGTGAAACACAGACACACACATACTCGAAGAGACGTGTACATGTGAATGGATATAACACTACCACCGACACTATGTAAGTGTGTGCGTGTATGTATATATATGCCTGTAAGCATGTAATCCTCATTCCAGGCATGAATATATATATATATATGTGAGATTGTAGCTACATATGTATATCCATGTATGTAGTTATGCATGTAAGTATGTATGTATATATGTATGTATGTATCTATCTATCTATATATCTATCTATCTA
>NC_068999.1:12796242-12796922 GCF_001194135.2 Octopus bimaculoides | reverse complement strand
TGTATGTATGTATGTATATGTATATTTACATATATGCACATATGCAATTATATATTTATATACATAGATATAGATATATAGAACGATATACATGCATATAATTTCATCAATATATATGTGTGGGTGCGTGCGTGTGTGTGTCTGTCTGTATGTGTTTGTACACGTATACATATATATATACATACGTCCATAAGAGTCACTGTAAGTTTGCAAATACTGGAAAAAATCGCTCATTTGCTTATAGTGATAGATATAGAATAGTGCTTCAGTTAACTGAATATTCCCTGAACAAGTGCACGTGTACGGACTCCTCCAGAGCGTCAAAGTCTCCCATTAAATGAGTACACCCCTTGCCTGGTCTGTCCACATTACAATTTTGGTGATGAATAGCTCTTTTGTGTACAACTTACATTTATACATGTATCTCCGTTTTAATTAAATATTTATGCTGTAAACAGAATATAATTCTGAAACGTTCAATGTTATATGACTTTAAAATAGCATTTAAAATAAGCATATTTATTTATACATTCGTCATACTAATTTGAACTCTTAGAATTCCCATTTTCTGGCTAAGCACCAGAAGATAATTTATTTATCGGTGGAATACATTGTGAATATTTAAATGCTTGGCAAGCGGAAACTTGACGGTCTACTTTTTCGTTCCAAATACATTTATA
>NC_068999.1:12793655-12795460 GCF_001194135.2 Octopus bimaculoides | reverse complement strand
TATATATATATATATATATATATATATAACCAGAGAACATACACTCCTGTGCACGCACACGTATATGTGTAAGCAAATGCGCAAACACACTAGCGCAGATGCACTTAAGTATACGAATATATAAATTGTGAATGTCCATTCACAAGCACACCCGTTAATTCAAATAGGAAAATATGTGAACGCATTTGGCTCATTCATACTCACATACACATATGTACATACATGCATACATAGAGGCATAAATATTTGTACATATACACATACATACATGATATTTGTTCTTCTATATTGTTCTATCTGTCTGTTACTACATTTCTGGACCGCAAGCTGGGTGAGATCCATAAATAATGGAGAAGTGATCTCAGAGAATGGATTATTTTACATCCCAGAAAGGCATTCAGCTGGCACGAGTCACTAGAACCGATTGGGATATCGACGTAATCAGGATGCACATAGCTTCCTGTCAAAATCTGTAACTGTTCGAGGAGCTGGTAGAATTATACCCATATCGCTTCTAGTTTGGTCGGAATTTTAAGTGCTAAATTTAGGGGCTTATTAAAGAGAATGTTTGAGATCCTAGAATGATACTTGAATGGATTTGTATGTATTTTCATGGGGTGGTGATACAAACGATTGTATAGCTTCCGTAGTATGCGACTAAAAGTTTAACATATTCTTTCAGAGTAGATGATGCAATATTCTATGTATAATAATGTTGCGTAGTGTATCCATATCAAAACTGGAGATGTGTTTAATTTTATGGTATTTTAATGAATAAAGTGAGCCTTTTTCTTTCCGTAGGACTTGGAAAGGTACTTGACAAGAAATGGAAACCACAATGAATGAAAATTGAATGCAGTTTGTGTGAATTAAATGTGCAATACGAATGCCGAAGAGACGCCGGAGGTTAAACACCCGCATAAAACTAACGCAAATCAATATAATTTGCCCACTGTGGGATTAATGAGAGGTACTAATCGCCAGTAGTTCTGTAATACAATGGGATAATGGAAAGAGAAATGAGAAAGAATTCACAAGAGGATAATCAGGAATGTGTTCAATACAAAATGGAATGGAGTCAACATCGTCAAAGCTACAAATACATGCGCGATGTCCGTTTTTAAATACTCTGTTTTCTTTCAGAATGGGATAGAAGTCGAGATACAGAAACCGGATAGAAATGCTACGGAGTTTATCGAAAGGAAAGAAAACTTTCCGCAGCCAGGTGATGGGAACAGGATGATAATGTGACGGAAACAGTATGGGGATAGTGCGATGAATAGAAGAAACACAGAAGAAAACTAATGGAAAGAAATTGAGCTACTTGACAATTGATAAGACAAACAGAGGATACTGGATGATTGCGGGTTTTGTTTGATGTGCGAGAAATTAAAATGAGTAGCAGAAACGATAATTATAGCCGCTCAGAAACGAGCCCTCAAAACACATCTGATGAGCGTAAAAGTCGAAACATATCCGTCAAACACTAAATTTAGAATGTGGTGCAAAGAAGACAAAAGTAAAAGTGTTAATGACTTTTTGAGTGAGGGCATCGTATTAGCACAACACATATAGGTGCAGACGTGACTGTGTAAAGCAAAACTTATATTAGGGTGCCAGCCAAGCGTGTGACTGAAGCACAACAGAAAAAGGTTTTATGAACACAAACCGGAGACTGGTAGAAATTGAGAATTGCAAGATCTTACGTGAATTCCCCCATAATTACGACCTAAACTATAGAGGAGCTGATTATCTACAGTGATGAATCATAGATTTTGCAATTCTCTCTGATAGCAGAGGCAGAA
>NC_068999.1:12791216-12793454 GCF_001194135.2 Octopus bimaculoides | reverse complement strand
ATGATGATGATGATGATGATGATGATGATGATGATGATGATGATGATGATGATGATAAAATAAGAACAAGAAATTTTAAAGTTATACACTGAAATAACTTTTTTTGTCTCAATTGATTTTTTAAAAATATATATTGCGATATTTAATTTAGCCTTCTTTTATTTTTATGTCATTTCAATCTGAGATGTTTAAATTACGTTTATATTTAAACGGTTTCAAAGTTACATTAATATTAATTTTGTCAATAAAATATGAATTTGTCTCATTATCTCTAGCAATGATTTTTCTACTAATAACAGTGAATAAATGCGTCATTAAATACTATTTTCCACAATCTTTTATTAACTCGTTTTATTTTTAATTACGATTTGTTTCCACTAAGAAATGCTGCTAGCTTATGTCAATGTATTCTTCTTTCATAATACTTTGCTAATTTATATCATTACGTATGTCCATTAATGCAGTTTGTTGTAATTATGTCTTTTAATGCAGTTGGATACGTTGCGATATGTGATTTGTGTCTTTTTCCGTTAATATGGTTACTACGTTATGTCAATTAAATTATGAAATTGCATTAATGATATCTAATAATTTATGTCGTTAAAACATGTTCTTCCATTAATGTAGTTTAATATGTGGCATCATTTCAATTTTTATTTTCGTACGAATACGCTATGCCAAATTATACAATTTAAATTATGCCATCCATTAATAAACCATGATAAAATATGTCTTTAAAATGTTGCTTTCCACTAACATGGTTTGCTAAGTTGTCATTTAAATTATGTTCTTAACGTAATGTGATCTGCTTTGATATGGACATGTCATTTAAGTTGTGTTTTCCATTAATAATGTTTGTTAAATTATGTCATTTAATTTATTTTATCCATAAAAGAAAGCTTTCATACACTGCGTCATTGAAATTACGTTTGTGCATAAATAATCTTTACTAAATCATGCCATTTATATTAATAAGGTTGGCATTAATAATATTTGATAAGTTTTCTAATTTAAATTATGTTTTTCAATTGATAAATTTTGCTAAACTATTACATTTAAATTATATTTGGCCTCTTCGTATGGTTTCATAACTTATTTACGGAAATTATACTTCTTTTATGAGCATGGTTTGAAAACGTATGTAATTTAAATGCAATTTGCTTTTTAAATAATAGCTTTGAGAAAATATATCATTACCTTTTATTATTTTCCTAATAAGCTTTGCTCAATTATATGCTTTCAGCTGATTGTTACCAATACAACTTTCCTGAGACATATCAATTACGTATTATTCATTTATTAATTATTTCTCAGTCGCAACATCTAAACGAATCTTGTTCATTAATAAAATTGATTAAGCTGTGCTTTATAAAGTAGGGTCTTATACGTACTGGGTCTGCTATGTTTCTTCATTAAATTATATCTACAGGTAAATACAACTTTCAAAATCAGAGATTTCCCATAAATATCATTCAGTATGTTATATCATTTAAATATACGTTTCCCTGAATAGACTTTCCTATATTATAGCATAATTATAATATTTTTAATGTAATATCTAATTAATATTAAATAAAAATTTAATTATATTAACATGGGGTTCAAATTTTCAGAACTTCAATTCTATAATACGCATTAATGCATTTTGCATAATTATGTTTAAATGAAATTAATGTTCCCCATTAATAAGATTTCTTGAATTATATGTTTTAAGCAATATATCTCCAGCAATGTATCACCATAATTCATTTAAATTATTTTCTTATTTTTTGTAATGTTTATATGGAGAACCTCCTGTCATTTACATTATATTTTCAAAATGTTTCTCTCCGATTTTTTGTCGTTATCGATTTACTTTTCTTTCTTTTCTCTTTTTTGTATATATTTTCCATTCGAAACAATTTTTTTTAAAGTTTTCAGCAATATCGTGTTTTCGCTGCATTACTTATGAAGTATAAAAAGTTGGAGTAACTACTGTACTCGGACGCATATGACAGTAAAAAAAAAAAAAAATTAACAGGAGAGTTGAAACATATTTGTCGTAATTATTTCGATGACAACAACGATAGCAACACACACACACAATTCCTAGATACTTTGGCACTTTCTTATTAAAACACTGTAAAATATCCCTTTCTCCATGCGATAAGAACGAACACATATTTTGGAATTATAAGTCTCACAAGATATCAAATAAATCTGGGTGAGTTTTAAAAAGCTCAACAGTGTTCTTTGGCA
>NC_068999.1:12789257-12790032 GCF_001194135.2 Octopus bimaculoides | reverse complement strand
GCATATGTATATATGTATGTGTGTGTGTGCATTTTCTGAGTGTCTGTGTTTTTCAACTATGTACCATGTTTGTGTGTATGGAAGTTCATCTCCATACGTGTGGACACTTGTCTCCATATGTGTCCTTCTCCGAAGTTGTGTTTCAGTCTCCATTTGCATATGTGTGCTTGTCTGTTCATATAACGTGTGTACCTATCCGTCTGTATATTGATCTGTTTATTTTCCTATCCATATGCTTACATACATGTACAAATACACATATATACATAAACGCCACAGACGCATACATACATCTATCTACATAACAGTTCAGTAACTACCTGTGTAAACTGTGGGTATGGGGTTATGATATCTACTATGTATATTTCCTATTTAGTTTTGGGGAAATTTCATTTATAAGGACGTACGCCAGTATTTATCTGAGTGTTGGGTCTTTTGGCTGCTTGGATAAGATGCGGATGCCAAGTTGCCCGAAGCTGCCTCTACGCTGGTCTTTGGCATTTTGGTAGAGTATGGCGGACTATTTTTGTCGTCATATTGTCTCAGATATTCATCTAGTTGTTCCGCAATGCTCCAAGATGTCTCCCCTATGTATGTCATAGAGTAGAATAGTTATTGGGCTATTATGTAGATAGATGTGTGTATGTATGTGTATGTATGGGTGGCTGTTTTTTCCGCATATTTAGAACAAAAAATCTTTTAAAAAATTTATAAAGATTTTTTTGGAAATTTTCTTTCAGAATCATAGTCTCCGTATTTTTCCGCATATTTTGAA
>NC_068999.1:12785548-12788569 GCF_001194135.2 Octopus bimaculoides | reverse complement strand
TATATATATATATATATATATATATACATATATATGTGTGTGTATGTGTACGTATATTGAATCTTCGACATATGTAAGGATTTATATTGGGAATTTTAGAGATTGAAACTGGCAGATCTTGATTGTTTTGTAACCTATGCGATGAGAAATCATTTTCCAAAACTCTTGATACATTATGAAAGCACATAATATAACAGAAGAAATATCGTAAACTTTGATTTTTTGGGATAGTAGATAGGATTTACCAGAAAAAAATTATCCTTTCAGGGAAAACTCAGACTTCCTTTACGCCTGTGGAAATACGTTTACTAAAAACGATGGGAAAATAATGAGGAAAGGAATTGTAACATTCATTTTCGCTTGATTTTTCTCACATGCATCGGATATGAATATGGATTGTCTTCGACTATGAATATGAATTGTCTCCATAGAATTCTAGTATCGGAAAGTCATCAATTACTTAGTTCTAGAATAAAAAAAAAATGCAGAAGAAAAGAAGTTACTTGTCTCTCTGTATCTCAATGTACCATTGATTTTATCCGCATAACGAAGGAGATGTTGCTGACATAATTCGTAACTCCTCTATATCCAAACTTCCCTACTGTGGTCCAAAATTTGACTATAGCAAGAAATGTTCAATATTCAAGTATTTTATAGAATGGACAGAAGGCGAAATTGCAACGTTACACGACAATTCAGAAACTTGTAACTGTATATAGAATCCTGAAAAAACGTAGTAATTACACCAAAAAGTTTCTGGAGGAAGATGATAGGTATAGGTTAATAGGAAATGTATGATGAATTACTGAATAGTCGAAGCAGAGTTACCATTAATAGGCAATGCCGATAACATTCGTCTAAAGTAACATAGCAGTTTTAATGGATCTACTATATGTTACAGTAACTCCAGAGCTATGACATGTAAAGAACTTATTCGGTCATAAATAACCATGGGATTACACCCAGAAGGTTACCCTCTGACGCACAAGTCCGGGCTAGGATTTTTTTTATGGCAACCAGCAGCGTCCCCTCACTATGCCACTGATTTTATCCCAGTGAAAGGCAAACGCCGATACTACTTGTCACCAATGCCATCGAAACACATTTCTACAGCTGAGTGGACTGGAGTAAAGTGAAATTAAGTGTCTTGATGAAAAACACGAGACACAGCCCGGTCCTGGAATCAAACTAACTACCGCATGATTGCGAATCTGATGCTTTAATCATTCAGCCATGCACCTTCACGATGACATGTAATGACATGTAATGGATACATAAATTAAGACTGAAAATATAAGTTCACTGTTGGTCCGTCTACACAAATGAACATTAAATACAGGAAGAAGAGTAGGTTGCTGCAGCAAAAGCAGTTACGATCTCTCTCACTATCACCACACAGCTCCATCAACGGCTATAGTTCCGAACATTAAACTTCTCATATCCACCACTCCCAAAATTGCATACAAAAGTCGGAAACCTCCTGGAGGATGAGGGATCAGAAGCCATTAATACCGTTCTCTAAGCAAATATGGGTGAGGAGAAAAGAACCAAGAAATGTCAGTAGTAAACATGTGGGGAATGTGATAATACAAATTAGAAGAAACTCTTAAAATGCATGAGATAATTACTTAAGAGATGAGGTTTATTATTTAAAACAGACAATTAACAACATTCGTCCTCAGCGTTCACCATCTGTATTTTACATCTCTCTCAACCAAAGCGTGTGTAAAAAAGTATTGAAACATTCTAACACTTTAGAGTAATTATGCCGAACATAATTCCCGAAGTAGAAATACATGCATACTTCAGAACGCACAGCTATACGCAAAATCATATACATAGAGGCACACATATGTGTGTGTCCCTGTTTATATGCATACATATTCATACATGTGCTTGTTTCTGTGAGAATACGCATGTATATACATACGTATATATTCGTACATGCATTGTTAGTAAACTGTTTCAGAGCATTTAGATTTCGCGGGTTAAAGCGATTATACCACTATTTGACGATCTAATGTACTTTCGACACTATGTTATTATGGTTGTTTACATACATATACTGTTTCATCCAACACGTTGTTCTATTTGTACTTTACATTTGTTTTTCTTTTCTAGGTATAGAAATTCATAAAGAAAGATTTAATAAATATACAAATGAAAAATAAAATAAAAATATCCATATTACTATGGAAATAAGTAAAATATTTTTTGTGTTTGATTAGGTCTCCAAATGCAGGTTTCTGTTATATTGCTAATATGAATATACACCAAATTCATGATTCAAGTAAAAAGTATGGTAAATATTGACTGATTTTAGAGTTCTGTCAGACACATCTCTTCTTTGGCTGTAGATCAAATCACGATATAATTAGGGACAATAAAATCCTTCTTGTGCACATGTAATAAAAGTTACTTAGGACACTATACTATAGCCGTCATATTCAATTAGTTTTCCCGACATCCTTCTTCCTATGCAGTACATCATTTAACCATGTTACATTCTATCTATTCCGTATTTTTTTTTCTCTCCCACCAACACACTCGAGCACATGCACACACACACACACACACACATTAGGAAAAAGAAATGACAAACGAAAATTCGGTCATGTTAAGAACATTCATACGCTTACTGCTGTTTCTCTTATAACCAGGTGAATTATATTTTAGAGCCTGAATAATATCCTATAGCCTAAGAAAAACAACTCTACCAAGAAGTAGGGAAAGACTATAACAATGGATTTAGAAATTGTATCGAAAAGGCATACAACAGATTCCTTGACGATTGTTTCATAATCAGGACAGAATCTCTAAACATTCTGGAAGATGTTCAATATTCTCCTGAACAAACTACACCCATCTCTCCAATTTACGAAGGAGAGGAGCAGTATCAAATTACCATTCCTGGATATAATGGTAATTAAAAAACACACCACTATTATCACAGATATAGAACATGTAAATGAGACAAAGTTAGAATTTCTTTGTGTAATATGTATATATATATATATATAT
>NC_068999.1:12776971-12785083 GCF_001194135.2 Octopus bimaculoides | reverse complement strand
TGTGTGTGTGTGTGTGTGTGTGTGTGTGTGTGTGTGTGTGTGTGTGTGTGTGTGTAAGTATTTGACATTTCACTGTCGATAACGAAACTTAGTGGGATTAATAAAATGTTGAATTAGTTTTTGAAATGTTAATAATTTTGATTGTACAAATATTTATTTGAGCTGTTTATTATGCAGCGTATCTTAAGCATATACCATTCCTGTCATCTATCTTCAGTAAATATTCAAATAATTTCTTCCACCCGGTTTTTGTGTGTAGCGTGGTATGTGTGATTTGCAACAGCTAACTGACCAGCTTGCATCGAGGTGTAAAAATGATTGGCAGCCATTGTCAGCAAAGCGAAATTTGTATGTTGCTTGACAGCTGACGTGTATGCATTCGATTGTGGATAGTGTGTGTGTGTATGTGTGTGTGTGTGTGTGTGTTTGTGTGTTTTTGTGTGTGTGTGTGAATATTTGTTCCTTTTAAAATGAAACTGAGTAATTTATGTTTGTGAATATCATGTTATATGTTTGCCAATGTTTATATAGCAAACATGTTTCCAGAGTTACAACCTATATTATGATAAGTTAGTATACACTGAAATAATATTTTGTTATTCAGAGCTTTGTTTTACGAAGATTACTTCAGGTATTATTACTTGTGGTATTTGACTACGTTACGTTGTATAATGCAATAATTATATTTGTCTCGAGCCTGGATCTAAGAAAATATCCAGTCAATATCACAAATAATTTTCTGCTGACTATAAGCAAATTACATCTAGCAGCTGGCAAAGACAGCTATTTTAGTGAGTTCGTCTAAAATGTTACAAGTATCTCAGAATTTTCTGAATAGATATTCACATTCCTATTACATAATATTATAATGAATACACCTAACATACACATATATACAAACATATGTCAGAATGTTTTATAATGAAAATATTTACGTTTCATATGTTCGACGTCCAGAAATGTAAACGAAAGTGAAAGTTCAAAGGAAATAACTAGCATGGATATACATTCACACACAAATATATGTATGTTTGTGTGTGTCTCTTTGTATACATACATATATATATATATATATATATATATATATATATATATATATATATATATATATATATATATATGCATGTGAGTGTGTATATATATATATTTCAAATTTGCAGGACGCAAAAGACAAAGACAGATGCAGCCACAAAATGCAGGTGTATTAGTTTAAAGCACGGGAAGAATGTAAATGTCTTTTCGAGTCTACGCTCTTTGACAGAAAATATTTGGAAGTAAACAACGCAGAAAGAATGTACAATGAATGGAAGGAGAAACGTTTTGTAGGGTGTTTAATGGTTCATACCGCAGTTCACCTATGGCACACTCAGTGCATTGAGGTTCACCTATCGCGCATTGGGTACATCTTGAGTAAACTATCGCGAACTCCTCAGTATCTCGCGGGTTTCTGCTGGTGAAAGGTATCCATATTGTTTAGATTTTAATCTTTTGCGTGGTAAAATATGCATTCACACTCCTAAAAAGCAATATACTAATAAATAAAAATGGAGTACAAAATTACACTGTATAACGCATTAATTAAAATATGTTAGAAGAAAATACGTACTGTACCGTAGGAGTAAACAAAGAATGGCACATACTGTATAGAAAACGAAATTCGAGAGGTTTTTATGTGTACCATAGTTGAGGTAAATATGTATTTACCTCTTTTCAAATGGTAGACATCATCATAACGAAGAAGGCAGAGGTAGACAAAGAGGAGAAAAGAGCGAAGTTAGTGACACATAGCTCTTAGGATATCACTAATTAGGGATAACTCCCTCACATTACACCGGCGGTCAACTAGCTGAACAGGCAGACACGTGGAATTATGCTACTAACTAACTACGAGACTTCAGATTCAACCAACCTCTATTCTTCAATGCCAACACAATGCATTTAATGAAATTTGAACCCAACTACAACTTTCGAATCATTGAACATTTTCTTTTCCGATTTCTTCCTGTATCATTCGCTCTATTGTCCTCTTTGTCTAACTCTGCATTCTTCATCGTGATGACGTCTACCATTTGCAACGATGTAAATACATATTTCCCTCAACTATGGTACACAGAAACAACTGTAAACTCACTGGAACCCACACCTTGTTTAATTAATTAAATAATGGCTTTTCAACACCACACACACACACACACACACGCACACACACACACACATACACACACACACACACTTCTTTTTGCTTTTTTTCCTTCATTTTCTTATCGGCTATACATACATTAAACTGCGGTTTAACTCGTAAATTACCTGTTGCCATATACCTTATACCACGGACCATACTTACTGAGGTAATTACCAGGAGTGCCTCTGGATTAGTGAGGATGAAATAAGATAGAATTCTCAAGACCCTCTACAATTCACTACGACTTTTTCGACCCATCAAGTACCGGTACAAACGATTGTGGTGCAGATATGTCTCAGAAATTGACTTGTCAAAAGTTACCTCATTTTCTTTATCTACGATTCGTTTATTTCGAATTCAATATATTTATTTTTAGTTGTCGTCCGCGCCTTGCATGCACATAAAACGTGGATTATAATGAAGATCAGTTCACATTCAAGTAATACACAAACATACAAGAATCAAGAATCGCCGACAAAATTAATATTTAAAAAAAAAAAAATCAAACTATGATTACGTAAACGGTATACTACACGTTTTCCTAATGCTGATTGTCAGCCCAAATACCCGAATTACAGCAGCAAAACAGTCGACTAGAATACCTTTAGATGTATCGGAAATCAAAACGCAATCACTAGTGAACAGAAATCGCGCATGATGTATTCCGTAGTATTTTTCTTCGGTTTGTATCTTTAACTATCTAAGTTTAGTAAGAGAAACTTTTGGGTTTTTTTTGTTTTACTCCTTCATGTTAATCTTTAAAGCCAAGCAGGAGAATCATCGAATAAATATGTGAAACTATACCGGAGCTACAAAAGAGCTCTCTTTAGTTTCAGTAGAAAGAGAAAAGGTCTCTGAACGACGTTCACCTTTAGATATCACTTTAGATATTACTAGTATCACTTCATGAGGAAGAAAAAATACTCCCAATGTCGCATGATTTTCTGTATCCAAGAACTGGATCAAGTCAACAAAAATCACTTACAGTCACTATATTGCCCATATGCTCTTGGTTGAACTTGGAGGTCAAGACGCCTGTCAACTGCGCGTCATTCACATTAGTATCCTACTTCATGCATATTCATACAGTAAGAATTACTCTCGCAAGAATGTTTTTTCAATTACCACAACAAACGTATTTCGCCGCGATTATCACAGGCATTCTTCCTCCATGTGCTTTAGTACAAATCTGTTATAGATGCATATTTAAACTGTTGTTGAACAGCTCCAGCGTCCCAGATTAAACTGATGAATTGGCGCAGTTTTCTTGCAAGATGTCAACCAACGTGCATGTACGATTTGGAATACTGTCACGTCGAAGTATTTACCCTTGTAAAGATTGGAAAGATATGTATGGAAAAATGTTTCAGCAAAATTTTGAATATGATGAATTTCGGGTGAAACAATAGTACATATTGTTGTATAATGCAACAGTACTGGTTTCAAATTTCGATACAAGACCAGGATTTCCGGGAAAGAGTAAGTCGATTACAACAATCCCTGTGCTCAAAAGGTAATTGTTTTATCCTTATGGACACGATGAAAAGTAAAGTAGACCTTGGCTCCGTTTGAACTCGAAACGTAAAGAGACGAACGATATGCATTGAGCATCCTATCCTGCTCGGCAAGCTATCGATTCTCCCCGCTCTGTTTATTTAATTGCTTTGGACATTGCTTTCGACACTTGTGACAGTGAAGCATTAATAATTTCTTATACAAAGGCAGCGAGCTGGCAGAATCGTTACCACGTCATGCAGAATTCTTAACGGCATTTCGTCTTAACCTTCCTCCAAAACTCCTGGCTTTGGGCCGAAATATGAAACCGATAATTTGATACACTAAATTCTGATACACGCGTAAACTTACATACTTAATGTGTCGGGTAGGTGTCAATCATATCATAACACCTATGTATACATACATATCTACATGAGAAGTTCATTCTATATTTCCTTAGATTTCACATAGAGGATTCACACCTTGTTTCAATGTTTGAGATCTCTTTGAAGTATCACACACAGACGCAGGCACATATTAATAGTCAGAAAGAGAAAGAGAGCGCGGGATCGAGAGAGACAGAGAGAAAGCAGCCTTAGAGACACTAGAGATAACTTCCTGAATGAGAAGTCTGCGACTTTAAAAGTAGTTGCTGAAAAGAGATAGGGAGACCTAAGCGAATAGCTATTTCAGGATATTTCCATAAACTGAACTAGACCTTAAAGTTATTATCTCGCATTGAATATCTCAAAAATCAATAGAGAATCTCTATAAATTCTGCAAACATTAATCTCCTACTCTGATATCTGCATATTAGAATTCTGAAGCCACTCGAAAAAATCTATCAATGCTGCTAATGTCGTTTGTGCCCATTAATAATGACTCTTTAACCATTGAATACACAGCACATCATTCTGTATTTTGTTATGTGTTTATTATAATTTCTCCTGCTATTACTGATCCCAAAATATGTATTCATGAATATATGATATAATAAGCTCTATGGGAATATCCAGCAATAACGGTGCGTTGCTTTGTGCGTACTTACTATAAAGTGAGGGAGAATAAGAGATAGCAAGAGAAAGAGAGAGAAAGAGAGAGAGAGAGAGAGAGAGAGAGAGAGAGAGAGAGAGAGAGAGAGAGAGAATTCGCGTGTAATGGAGGCAGAATGATGCAAAGATAAATAGAAAGAACATAAAGAGGGTAGAGAAAGATACAAATAATATACAATGGCTATTCAGATGTCTCAATGATTTATTTATGGTATGAAAACGAATACATCTAGAAATGATAATAATGTATTTTAAAAAGTTATTATCTCAGGTATAAAATTATTTAAGCTAAAACTCTAATACTAACAGAACATTGTATTAAAGCGATATTTTTCTTTTGCTAAACCTTGTCCTTTTGCTGTATTGATTTTAGTTGTTTCTCTTTCGCCTTCATGGTTTACATCATATTCCTTTTTCGATGTGTTTGTTTCTATTGAAAGAACTATAATACATTGGAATATTCTTGAAAAATACCACAATAATACATTAAAGGATCTGTAATTCATTGCATTCACTTTATTTACTTCCTTGTTTCGTTATTCCTTTGCGTTTCATGATTTTAAATCTGATAACTGTCAAGAACCGCATTTTTTTTTTTTTACTGAAATATATATATAAATCTAATTGTTACTAGCGAATCCATCATAGTAGGTTTGAATTTAATGTACATGAAATGTTAATTTAAATAACATCATTTAGGAGTGTGATTTTTCAAGAGTTGCAGGACCGTATTGTAACACAGAAGATCACTTCTTTCACAATCTTGTTGCTGGTGCTTTAAATAGTTCGATTCTCATCATTAACACAAAATATTTCAAATCGCGGTGCAATATATTTTACACAACGTGCTTACAATTTTATATTTTAGAGATTCACACGTGCCCAAAACATTTATTAGCGTATGGATAAATTGTTATACACATGCATACAAACAAACACACACTCATATGTAAACGTAATATATAATATATTTTGTTATCTATCTATCCATCTCTCTCTTCCTCTCTCTATCTCTGTCTCTCTCTCTCTCTCTCTCTGCCTCTCTCTCTCTCTCTCTGCCTCTCTCTCTCCATACATGGATATATATATATATAATACACGCACGCACACATAGATGTATGTGTACATGGATATGAATACGAACTTTACTCCAATTGTTCCTTATGGAGCATGTCAGATCACTGAAGTTTTTTCTGTTCTTATATTTTAGAAGCAAAAAAAGAAAACATATCGGTATCGATATATATATATTGTGATAAACAGTATTGCATATTGCATATTGCGTATATATTTACCAAACCTGATCTCAACGTTGAAGATAATTTTTTTTTTTTCCATTTTTGAAATCAATGAAATCCATAACTATGAAAGATCAAGTTTTCTTGCGATTCATAACTACAATTCTACGTGAGGTTCACTCTCCAAAAATATGTGCAATTTTTTTGGCATGTTCTTGCCAGTGTTTGCATTAGATCACATTTTGTTCAAACCTTATTTGATTCATTGCAACTTAAATATTATTCGCGCCATATAAGGCAGTTTTAATTTGCGCTTAGCGCGTATACCAGAAAGAAATTTGCTACACATCAACTTATTTGTGAGCATGTGATAATTACTTTGTATCCTCTTATCTGCTTTACTTTATTTATACTTACTTAGGCTTGCTTGGATGCTCAGAACGTTGCTTCCATTTTAATATTTATAGCTGTATAGTAAGAAGCTTCTTTTCCAACCACATGTTTTCGGGTTCGATTCTAAGAAGTGGTACTTTGGTAAAGTGCATTCTACTATAGCGTCGCGCCTACAAAAGCCTTGTGAGTGGAATTGGTAGACGGAAACTGAAACTCCGCCGTATACATACATACATGCATACATACATACATACATACATACATACATACGTACATACATACATAGACAGACACATAATTTATATATACATGTATACAGATATGTTTGTATGTATGTATCTATGTGTATACACACACAAAAATGTACATATTTGGGCATGAGCATGGCTGGGTGTCTTTGTGCCTTTGTGTGCCCCACCACCGTCTGTCAACCGTTAGTGTCTAAAGCCCTCGTAACTACACAGCTCGGCAACAGAAACCGATAGAATAAGCGTCAGGTATAAAAAGTAAGACCTGAAGTCGATTTATACGACTGAATGTTCTTCAAGTTTGTGCCCGAGCGTGGCAAACTTCTATTGACTGAAACAGGTAAAAGAAAACATCAAAAGAAAACAATGAAATCATATAACATTCTTTTCTCCTCTAGACACGACGCACAAAATGTTGGTGTCGGGGGCCAGTCGATTAGATCGATCCCAGTACGCAAGTGGTACGTAATTTATCGACTCCTAAAGGAGAAAAGGCAAAGTCTACCTCGGTGCAATTTGAACGCAGAACACAAAGACAGACGAAATACCACAAAGCATTTCACCCGGCCTACTAACGTTTCTGCCAGCTAACCAAATAAGTGCCTGCAGACAACTGAGCGGATACAAAAATAGAATTTGTCACAATAATGTGTTTGATAATTATCAAACATACTAATATATTGAAATGATGAAGAAACGTTTAATTCTACTTTCGTGTTTTTTGATATCTTATATACATGCAGTTTAATCATGCAATATGAATACAAGTTTTATAAATATTGAATTCACAAAGACAATACTATGGGTCTCCCGGAGATGACGAATTATATCGGACACAATTGTGTTCATCAACTAAAACAAAAATGGACCATATCGATGATACAGTAGCCATATTGTTCGTCCTGCATTTAACTACACTTGAGCAAATTCTGGTGTTATTAAAACGTGTTTTGTTTAAAATGCTTAGTTATAGATGACTAACCCATTTAAACTAAACTCTGCAGAGGGAAATACCTACGCGGTTTTTATAAGATGCAACACATCTTGCATATGTAAATATTCAAAGTACGTGAACATATATACTCAACCGATACCCGTAAACGACGTAAATATATTAACTCAACTGAGCAAAGAGTTTGCTCTACACAAATATGTCATAAGTAGTAGCAGAACATATCTCAAAAGAAAACCTAATTTAGCACCACGTAAAACGAAAAGAAGAATTCAGAAATGCAATAATAAGTTATACTATGGAAAGTAAACAGATTGCCACGGTTGAATTCATTGATTTCCCATCATTCTTTTGCATTGTAGATAAATTTATTTCTAAATGAGATCAGATACACAACAGATCATAATCAAGAATTCCAAAGAGATGAACGAGAATGGTCGCTGAAGATGGTGCACTGAATGTCCAAACGTGGAAACCGGGCAACAACCTTTCTAAAATATATTCCAATACTACTGTAGACAAATGTGGGTGAGTACTGATAATATATATA
>NC_068999.1:12773955-12776388 GCF_001194135.2 Octopus bimaculoides | reverse complement strand
ATCTTATACATTATATAATATGTGATATGGTATATATGTATATATATATATATATATATATACATACTTTACACACATACGCAAACACAACTCATATATATGTATATGTCTCTAAAGAATTTAGTGTTAGTGAAAGTACTTACACAAGATTGAGCCAAGAGAGTCAAGGAAGTGATAGGAAGAGTAGTACCATACTAAGATAGAGTCTTGTGAAACTGAAAGGAAAGCAAATGAATGGTGATAGAGACAGAAATATTGAAATTGAAAGACGTCGTTAAAATCATGAGTAATATATTATACGATTTAATACAATGAAAAGGGGCAGATACAGTGAAGGGGAAACTAAAGGCGACACAGAAGTAATTGTATGTTAGGACGTTAGGAAAAAAACGAGAAAAAATTATGTATTTTTCTAAAAATATAAATGCATAGTATATATAACCAAACAATGATATAAAGGACACAAAAGACGAATGAAAAAACCAAATAGAGAACTACTTGTGTAAGAAGTATAGCAGTAATTTAACAAAAGAAATAGATATTTTTCTTTTCCACTACTAATGTATATTGTATGTTAATAGATGTCTGCTAAAACTCCATTATTTAGAAAATGACGAGCAAAGGACAGCTGCAGCTGTTGAAAATGTAATGTAACGTTAACATTTTTCGTTCAGTTTTCGCATTTTATTCGAGAACACAGAATATAATATTACGAGTGATACTAGTGTTACAGCTACAGCAACTACCAATACTAACATTTTGTTCGTTCCATTCCTCCACTTATTCTCCCTACTTATACCGATGATAAAATTATTTCTACTATAGGCACACGCCCTAAATTTTTTGTCTGGGGACGGGACTGGTAGATTATATTGACTCATGAGTTCAACCTCTAATTATCTTATCGTTCCTGATCTTAACACTCGGGAGTGTCGTCTCGTGACGAAGCAGCAGATCAGGTATTCTATACTCAAATATGAGTTTCACGTGCGAAAATCACAGGCAAGTACCACTTTGCTTAACTCGATACTAGCTTATAAGCTCTAGACATTCTTTCTAACATCTCTTTTCTAACAGCTTTTGTTTTTTTCTAGTTTTAATTTTTAGTTTCTTTTTCTAGACAGCTACCATCAATGATTTTCCCCATCACTACTTCGTTAATTTTTCCTGTAATAACTTGTTAAATATCGTTCTAGCTATAATGAGTGTTATTGTTTCAAGTCCCTGCATCTGTCTCCGGTGAATTCTGATACTAAAAATTCTGAAGCCGTAAACTGCAGGGACATTCCATCTAAGATGTAAGCAAATAACTCTGTTATTTATAATAAAGAAATTACTTATATCTAAACAAACATGTTAGCGAATTCGAAAATACTACTCGATAACAAATACACGTTTATGCATGTGTAACAAATTCCGCTACAAATCTTTTTTATTTTTCCTCTCCAAGAGTGGATGTGTGGTACGTAGCTTGCTTTCCAACCACTTGGTTCCGGATTCAGTTCCACTGCGTGGCACATTGGGCAAGTGTCTTCTACTGGAGCCTCGGGCCGACCATAGTCTTGTGAGTGGATTTGGTAGACGGAAACTGAAAGAAACCCGTCGTATATATATATATATATGTGTGTGTGTCTCTGTGTGTGTGTGTGTGTGTATGTGTGTGTGTGTGCGTCTGTGTGTGTGTGTGTATGTGTGTGTGTGTGTAGGCATACAACGAATAAATCCTGGGGTGAATTTGTTCGACTAAAGACAGAGCTACCCCATGGCTGGAGTTAAATGACTGAAGCAAATTTAAGAATAAACAAGTTGTTAACTATTCTTTGTTACTTCATTGATGTTGAAGGTGTGTGGAGTGTGTGTACATTTAATTCACTCTGCAAATATAGATGTTTGTCCTGAATCGAGAGCATATTGGTAAGTTTATATTTCTAAGTAATTCAAGTGTTCTTCTTCACTGAACTGTTTATATCTCTGAAATGTGTTATGAACTTCCACTAAAATACATTTGAACGCCTTAGAAAACCAAGATGTCCCTTGCAATATGTCGTCAAGACATGGCCGTCGGTATAAACATCTTATTGTAAAGTAACACGCGATATTCAATATAAAAGCATTAGCGAAATGTATAAACTTGACTGTTACTTATATATAGATATCTACGAAAAACAACACACTCATGCACACTGATGCATAACGTATGTGTTTATGTGTGTGTAGGCTTGTTTGTGTGCGTTTGTATATATATATATATAAGTATATGGACACGGCCGCACGCGCACACATTGACATAGACGCACACACAAACATATATCGTTTGTATTTATGCACAAAGCGAAAACATCATTTAGAGATTGATGTACTTACAATAAACAAGTTGTGTTAGTATCACGCCCAGCAAAATTGGAAGACATCTTTGAAAACTCCAGCCTACTC
>NC_068999.1:12771260-12773434 GCF_001194135.2 Octopus bimaculoides | reverse complement strand
TATATATATATATATATATAAATATATAGATAGATAGATATATTATATAAATATATAGATAGATAGATATATTATTATATGTACTTATTTTCTCCTAGTTAATAATTAACTCGGACAAAATAAATTGATTAATAGATACCAGGGTAGCAAAGATCACAAGATAATTGTGGCGTAACTGCTGTTTATGAGGTAGAAACACTTTGTTATTTTGGGTACTTGAGTATATATAAATTTAGTAAATGTAGTAAAAGGCATATGTTAACTGAATAGTTTTATTTCCAACATATTACGTAACAACCTTCTGAAACTACAGTTCTCATATTCGGTTAAAATGTCTTACGTTTAAGCAGGTTCCCATGCATTTCTCTGAAGAGAAGATTACATTCTTATCAACATCACCTATTCCTATGGAAGCTATAATTTGTAATCTCCGAAACATATGTTGGAAATAAAAGTATTCAGTTAACATATGCGTTTTACTCCATTTACTAATTACATATGAGATATTTGTGCTTATATTTGCCCTCCGTTGCTGGATAACTTCTGTTGGTTAGAGAGGTGACCGACTGAAAGAATATCAGGTCTAGAACGATTTAAATTCCTGGCCTTGATTCGTTTGGCTATAATTCTTGAATGTGGTTTACCAGCTTAGCTACTGAGTGAAACCGAAAAATGACAACGGATATATATACATATATATATATATATACATATATACATTGTTTAAAAATGTATATGCCTGTGCATATGTTGTGTGTGGCTGTTAGTGTGTAAACTATGTGCACGTAGACGTACTTTGATATGAGTTTGCCAAACGTATAAAGTTTCTATATACATGCTTACAGCCGGAAGAATACTTTAAAATGCTTCATACGCAAAACTATAAAACGTTTTGCAGCATTCTGCGAAAATCTAATTATTTATCTGGAGAACAGATATTTGTCTATGTCTTTTGTTATCCATTTTCCTACTCGGCTGTCAATTAATATTTAACAACCGCCTACCATTGACTGTTGTTGCTTGAAGATGTTGAGTAAATTTTTGTGGTGGATAATGTGAAATTCATATTCGTGTGATCTCGGTTGGTATCATAAGTATTACTTAATATTTTTTTTGAAAAGTACATCCGTAGGCATGAATCTATAGAATGAGTAAGCTCATTGAATATAAATCTATATATCCGAGTCTAAGATGTTAAACGTGCCAAAATAACTTCAGATATATTTTCCTTTTCTTTCTCTCATTTGACAGCAACGATGCTTGGGTAGTACGTAGGCACTTTTATCGTAATAAATAGAACCGAGACTGTCCTTTTACTATTTGTCTACTCTTCACATGCGGTGGAAGGCAGAGCTTAATGTACTGAGTTGAAAATACTTCGAGGTTGACTGTGCCTTCTATCTTTTCGAGATCAATGAATTAAGTACCACTTGGGCACTGAGATCGATGTAATTGACTTACACTCCCTCTCGAATTGTTGCTTTAACGTCTAAATTTCAAATCAACATATATCCTGCCGGAATGAAAAGAAACAGGCACAAGCACACAGACAACCGTCTGCTTGTCTATATGTCTGTCTAATCATGTAGGTACGTATGTATGTGTCTATCTATCCGTATATGTGTGTGTGCGGGTATATATATATATTATATATATATATATATATATATATATATATATGTGTATGTATGTATGTATGTATGTATGTATGTATGTATGTGTGTGTAGACGCTTAATAAGATATTCATTACGCATACATAAAACATGCATGGAAATACACGTATGTTAATACACAGTTAATCATTTTATGCATGACTGAGCGTAAAGAAACCAGATAAAATGGAGACCTATAGAAAGTGCGAAAAACCATAGATTTATAGTGATTTGTAAGTAGTATAACTAACCTTGTGGCCTTTGCAATTCATTTTATAAGTATCGAATGGTCCATAATACTGATTGCAGAGTATCACATTGCGGAAATGTATGTAAATAGTTCTTTGTTCCCTCATTTATTTATTTCACATAATAAAGCCCACTCATCTTCTCAGCTCACTCTTTATTCTAAAGTATATGTATATTGAGATATTACTGACACTACACATACGTATATATTA
Organism: Octopus bimaculoides; assembly: GCF_001194135.2. Classification (NCBI taxonomy): domain Eukaryota; kingdom Metazoa; phylum Mollusca; class Cephalopoda; order Octopoda; family Octopodidae; genus Octopus; species Octopus bimaculoides. Next base: position 12,771,320 of record NC_068999.1, on the reverse strand, counting down.
CGGGGATTCCTGAAAACATGAGGTTAAAATGCAAAGATATGAATTTATATATATATATAT
>NC_068999.1:12765820-12770930 GCF_001194135.2 Octopus bimaculoides | reverse complement strand
TATATATATATACGTATATATATATATTTATATTTATATGTGGGGGATGGAACGTATAAATGGAATTACGTTAAAGGTTATATTATATACAACTTGTACTAAAACTGTCGAGAAAATATAAAGAAATATACAGACTCATAAAAATTATTTTATCTCGGTACACAATGTTAGTCATTACTGGTTCTGTTACTGTAATTTTCATATTAGCCGATTGCCAATTTTTTTTGTGCTTTCCTGTTCTGCTTCTGCACTAAATTTTTTTGCTAATATTTGTGTTCCGAAATATATCCATTGTTTGTTAATACATTATGCTATTTTACTAGTTGAACTTTATGTAGAGTGTATCATTTAGATTCATTACTTAAATAATAAAAAAGATATCAGCGATGTAGTATTGATATTTTATTTAAGTGTCTATTTTCATCTCGTAATTCTTGCTTCTTGTTTAAACTTAATGTGTTACAAATTTATCATACTTGAACACCGAATACATTAATACGTAAAAATGAGAGAGCATAGCTATATGGTTATGTAATTTACTGGCAACAATCTGCTTGTAGTTTGATCTCACTGCCTAGTGCTTTCGTCAATCTTATGCTGCATTATATATACTTTCATTACTCCAGAAATGTTGAGAAAAAATATTTATACGGCAACTGTTGACCTATACACACTCACGTGTGTGTGGGTTTGTTTCTGAGCTCTTCTGACAGTCAATGTTTCTCTTTTTGCGTAAATGAGCATCATATTAAGAGGAGCTGTAAATATAGTAAATTAAAAATAACGAGAGAAAACATGTGTTGAAGAGTAACAAAAGAAATAACGTTAAAAGTGTTAAAGTATTATATACTTCAATATATGGTCATGTGGAATACTTCAGCAATAAAGCAAAGACATTTGCAATATCAGGGTTGCCTCTTTGACCAATTCCAGAAGTAAAGAAGCTGAAAATCCGGGCATGAGGTCCTATGGCGTTGGAATGTAACTAAATGTACAAATATCCGAGACAACATGAGATTTTAATAAAAACATACAAGGACTCCACATCCGTCGGAAAACTAAGGATTTTACACCTCGTTAAGTTTCATATGTCCTAGCATCGGGAAGGGGCTATGTCACATTGAGTTTTAAGTAAAACTATTAAAACGGATTTAAGAAATGTTCACACTTACATTTCTTCTCACATTTATGCCGTTGTTGATTGTTATAAAGTTATGCCGAAAGGTTTATATTAATAGCTAAATGTAATTCAAAACAAATTCGGTATTAGGTAGACAAGCTAAGGTCCAGACGTAAAGAAGCCAAAAACATGTGCATAATAATAACAATCTTTATAGCTATCGAACGAAAAGGAATATTCATAGAAACCTTTCTGATTTTTACCGGGATTTTCATGATATCAATTGATCGTATGTTGATATACAACTATCTTCGCAAATATCGGTTCAGAGAAGCAACTTTTGCCAAAATATGTCTTACTCTTTCAGTATGGACTACATTTACTCTGGCAAAATATATAGCGATAGTTTTTTAATTGTATTTCAAACCTGATCTGCTTATTCTGAGCTACAAAATGTCAAGAGCTTCAAAACAATAAATCACCTCAAGCATTTATATTATCATAAATCTCTTTTAGAAATGGGCAATATATCATTTTAGCGTTGACGCATACAAACACTTATAATAAACATCTATACCGTTTTTCTTGACAGTGTCGTATTATTTAGCGATGCAGATATACCAAGTAGCTATAACACCGTATGGAGTATGCTAAAAAGCTAAGACATTGCAAAACCTAGGTAAAACGATTATGACAATTAGTGAATCTGTGAAGAATTATGGTTCGTTTAAAATTGGGCACACCTTGAGTAAAACGCACCTATCAAATAATAATATATTTCCAGGGTAGCAATGCTTTCTATTACTACTACTACTACTACTACTACTACTACTACTACTACTACTACTACTACTACTACTACTACTACTACTACTACTACTCTTATTATTATTATTATTATTATTATTATTATTATTATTATTATTATTATTATTATTATTATTATTATTATTATTATTATTATTATTATTATTAACAGCATCATCATTATTATTAATGCGACAAGCTGGCAGATATTTATACACCGGAGAGAGCACTTAGCGGAATTTCGTGTTTCTTCACTTTCGGATTTCCAGTTCCGTTGAGGTCGAATGTACCTTTCATCATTTCAGGGTTGATAGAATAGTTGTCAGTTCCGGACTGAGGTCGATGTTATCGACTTACCCTATATCCCACAATTTCTTGACTGCTGCCTATAGTAGAAACTATTGCCATTATTATGAAGTCGGTGACGTGGTGAAATCGGTACCACGCAGCATTTCGCCCGTGCTTACTTTCGGTACTGAAATTACGCCGAGGTAGACATTCCGGTAAATGTAGTTGTAGTAGTAATTAATATTTAAATGAAAAAAGCTGAATATATGTATTAAAAAATATTACAAAGTCACAATGTCTGTTTAACAATTATGATCTAAACATGTTCTTGGGCTATTAATGGGAGGAAAAAAGATGCAGGGCATCTCCTGTTGCATTACATTGAATGATCAGCATTTAGCACTATTATCTTCTGTCACAACACACAGAGCAGAAATTACACCCAACAGAGGCACTTAAAAGAAAGCTACCCAATTCCTCAACAACGACACACCAGTAATATACACAGTTGTATACTTGCAATGATTAATTTAACGCTGGAATGTGGAAAACCACTGAGTGGTACAAAGGAGACTCACAAAATAGACTTGAGGTATTGAATGAAGCATTATAAATCTTTCATGGCACCAGCTGCCATGTTTACGTGTGTGAGTTTCAGTCCAATTATTAAAACAAATTATTTATATAACGCAATATTTCCAAGTTTTTACTGTTAAAGCTTGCTCTATAAGCTGCAGAAATTAATTGATGGTAATTATTTGTTCATTATCTCTCTTAAAAACTTCATTTTATATTTGAGGCTTGTACCGCATTTGAAATAAAATTTCGGAACTCTTCATGGCTGCTATGGAAACATTCTCTATACGTCGAATGTCATTATCGCAGAAATACGGAATATGCTTATCTTTTTGTTGTTTTGTTTCTTTATACTTCTGGTCCTGGTGCCTCCCCATCAATCATTCACATAAAAGCATGCATGTAGTAAAATTAAAATATACGTACGGAGTTAGGATTCATGCAATCCTAACTAATATATAACAATATGCCAAGCACCAAGTAAATCTTTAATGCAGAATCTAATGTAGATTTAATAAATTAATGCAATGCTGTTTGGTGACTGTTTGCACAGGTTACATGGAAGATAAATGTTTTATCAGCAGAATACAATCATGAATATATATGAGATTTGGAAATCAGTTATAAACCAGAAATATTTTTGTAGTAATATTGACTTTTCAATATGTATTTCCTCTAAATGTAATTGTACGGCAATGACGTCTATGTAGATAGACATATACTACGTGCATGCATATGAAAACACAGGTGTACATATATGAAAAGCAGAAATATATACATAAAGACACATAAAATTGCACATATTGAGATAATTATGTGAATTTATACAATTCTTTTAAAAGGAATTATTTTTTATATCCATTCTGGGCTGTGTATATGATATTTCATCTCTACAAAAGTAGATGTGTATCTTCGTATGCATGTGCGTATGAGTGTTTACGTGCGCCTGTGTGCACATCCGCACAGGCACACGCACGCGCGCACACACACATACACACATGCAGACACACCCACAAACACACACACACACACACATACACACAGACACACAGACACACATACACACACACATACACACACACACATACACACACACACATACACACACACATATATATATATATATATATATATATATTTATATATATACATATACAGACACATACATACACACACATACATTGCTCTTGCTACTTTCGCATTCATATTTATGAAACTGTTGGAAATGTTCGAACCCTAGCCGTCTTACTTCGTAAGTGTCCGAATAGGTGGTCCTCCTAGCATTTACACCATGATGTTATTAAATAACGTGTTACTACACTAAGCGTTCGAAGACCCCTTACAAGATACACCAACTTTCTATTCATTCATTTACTTATCTTACCCCGTGTAATTTTCTCAATAGATGGTCTTTTATTTTTACATCGAATGTTGGGTCTTGGCCTATCTCACTTCGGACAATAGGTTGAAGGACTTAAAGTACCGGCTAGTAAATAAATAAATTCCATTTAACTGATTAGCACTTTATTATAATTAATACTATTAATTAGTACTACATACACATACGTTCTAAATTATTATGTTTAATATAAAACCTTACTGTATCTTCGACCCTTCTCATAATAATGCCAATTGACCCATTCCACTATTATTTTGTTTTGTCTTTTTTTTTATTTATCCAACTATTCCCACTCCGGTACAGAGGATTAATCCACCAATTGCTATTTTGTTTTAATATTTTACTTAAAGACCCAAAAGAACACACAAGCAAAATGGGATGAAGCTCTTTGTTTCAGATCGGTTTTACTATCAACTATTATTCATATGTTTACATATTTTCAATTCCAATGGCAATACCAAATAACATTTGTCAATTTTGCTAGATATTTCGAGGAAAACAACTGATTGCGCTTCGTAACATATTTGTATTGGTATCGACTGATAAAAATGAATAAATATTTTGATGTTATACTTATCCAATTGCGGTTTGAAAATAATTGATGGGAGCAACGTTAAAATGAGTCCCAGATATTAACATTCTGTCCTTTTCTCTGGTGTGGTGGCTCTAATGTTCTATCATAACTTTAAAAGATAGTAGGGTTTAACGCATAGTACAATTGGTTACCGTTCGTATCAGTGTTCTATATTCTGAGATGGAAGTGTCATCGTCAGTTTTTGTAAAGTTTACGATTGCAGCAGAAGCGGTCCATTAAACTAGCATAGTATTGTCCTTTCGAAACGAATGACAGTTATTCCAGTTAATTTGAAACAAGTTCATACTCTGTTCTGCTATAGGCATGAGGGCCGAAATTTTGGGTT
>NC_068999.1:12761680-12765462 GCF_001194135.2 Octopus bimaculoides | reverse complement strand
GGGGGGGGGGGGGCAGTCAATTAGATCCACCGCAGTACGCGACTGGTACTTAATTTATCGACCCCGAAAGTATGAAAGGCAAAGTCGATTTCGGCGGAATTTGAACTCAGAACGTAAAGACAGACAAAATACCGCTAAGCATTTCGCCTGGCGTGCTAACGTTTCTGCCAGCAAAATCTGTTTAGTAGTAAGCGGAGGAGACATTTTATGTTATTTAAAAATGAATGTCCGTTTATTTGAAAATGGTTTCCAATTTTCAAACACTGTGAGACTATTTGCAACATTTACTATTATTCTAGTTCAACTAAAATTTAATAATAGGCAATCATTGCATAAACTTTCTATTTTCCTAATATTGGAAACATGTTAGTTATAGTTGTTTTTCCAGACATTAATTTATCTAAGTATTATTAACTAAAATTTCAAGTAAGTAAAAGCAATAATTCACTACTTCGGGCGACAATGGGCCGTATTCTTATGAGTAAAATCTAAATATTTATATAACTGGCGATGACATTTCAATAATTCAATATAAACAATTTTCTTTATATTGTATGTTTGTAAGTCATAATAGAATGCTAATTTAAAATGTTTTTGCACGTATATAATAGACAAATGCACTTCGAAACATATATGAGCAGATAATAGTAGCTTCCCTATACAGTTGTAGACATTTATAATTGCGTCTGCGTACAGGCCTTCCGGTAAAATTGATGATATGTGTATGTTAAAATACGTGCACGTAACGATTGCATGAGTGCGAGAGTGAGTATACATAAATGACTAGAAGTATGCTGCGATACTTATGTTGAATGTTTACATTATACCAAAATATGATACATAATATGTGTGTATATATGATAGTGTTTGTGTGTATTTGTGCATGTGTGTGTACTTGATTGTGCACATGCGTGGGTGAGTATGTGAGTTTCAGTGTGATACACCAAAAGTGATAGATTATAGGACTCAATAAAGAAGTAGGTCATTCTTTAATACTGTACAACTGAACAATTCTTATTCAGAGTTGCTTGATTCCGATCATCAGCAGATAAAGCGAGCCTGGTTTATTTATGAATACCCACTGTGGGAATCTGTTTTGAAATATGAAATTATGTTTGAAGAAAACGTTTATCGTTATATTCTGTCGGTTAAAAGAAGCTTCTTGAACGACAAGTGCGAAAACGGCTACTTCAAGCTCACTCTATTCATATCACCTCTCATTCTCGTCGTAGTATTATCACAAAACCTTCTTCTCAACCATAGCCGCAGTCAAATGACTGAACCAAGTAAAAGAAAAAAAAGAAACCCTTTAGATCGAAGTCATGAAATAGTGTTGCTGTTTAAGCAATATTCCAAAATAATACTTTTAATTAATACTTTAATTCAATTACTTATAATTAATGTTTTCAAAAACAATGAAAGTGCATTTCTTAAGGCGCCTGTTTTATTTTACGTATATCTATAGATGTTATTTAATAATAATATATATATGTTAGGCGTTCCCCTTCGTATCTTCTTTGTATCACACTTGGCCAATAAATTTGTATTGTCAGAAAAAAAAAACATAGCTGTAGTAAAATTTCCACTGAAGTTCAGACGAAATCGGTTGAACATTTTATATATAATGTCTTTTAATAAACTGTAGATTCTAAGTGCATCGCTTTTTAGAGAAGCGTCACCACCATAAATATAGAGCCTTCGCACTATACATCCTCGATTTTTAAATTCTGAGCACACATTCTTTCCAATGATCTGTATATGTTGTCTAGTGTTTATAAATAAAATAAAGCATGATATATTTCCTGAGATAAATGTTAGTGGCAGGATTCATATGATTGCTTCTCTGACAACAGCATCACATTTTAACTAACCTAAATTTCGTTTATTCTCAGTCTCTTCTTAACCCTAAAACGGCTATATTTATCTTCATCAGGCTGCTCAGTTGCACATCTCAATCGATTAATATTCGCTATGATTTAGTTGAAGCTACGGTTTTCAATCTTCCCAATGTTATCTCACATCGGTATTTCCCATTCACGAAAGCTCAAGTGCTAGAAACTGTTGGGTATTTATAATAGTTTTACACTTCCTTACCGGACGGGAGCATATCTTTTTCCAATTTAATTGCAGTTGGTTTGCCTTTAGCATTTAAAATGTGTCAAATTGGCTGGCCTTTCCGTTCCTGTCCAATTCAGTTCAGTTGAGAATCCAAAGAAATGGCGAAACATTGATATGCATCGCTCTTGAATGGGATTTGAAGCGAGGTTTCTCAACTGTATGTTTTTGAGATATTTACCACGTATCACTTTGAAGAAGGCATTCCCAACGACATTAATTCGCAGCATACCGCCGAACAAACGTAGTGCATATATTAGGTATATGATCGATAGTGCTCGCGACATTATCATTGCCTCAAATTCATGTGTGTGTATATATATGTGTGTCTGTGCGTGTCTGTATATCTCACCGTGTGTCTCTGTGTGTCTGTGCCTGTGTGTGTGTGTGTGTGTGTGTGTGAGAGAGAGAGAGAGAGAGAGAGAGCGTGTGGTGTGCGTATGTGTGTGTGTGTGTGTGTGTGTGTACATGGTGTTCGACATCAATTTGAAGATTTTTTATGTCTCCTATTTTCAGGAAGACCTCGATATTCTGGTGAAGAGACAAAGGCTGTAGATATTATAAATACTGAAGATTTATTTGAGAAACTATTCCGTTGATATGAAGGTGGGGTTACCCATTTTATAATGAAAACAGTTATGACGTATGCCATGTTTCAAGAATCCGATATGATGACTACTTCTCATTGTCCTGTGAAAACTTTAAACGAAGTGAGAATTGGTATAGACAGCTGCGACGGAAAGCACAAACCCGTGTCCGCTGGCTGGAACATAGTAGTTGTTCTGATTGCATTTGCACGCCGATGTTTTTCCCGAACGCTTTAAACAAGAGCTTAGGCCCAGTTGAGATGGTTATATAAAGCGGCTAGAGACTGTGTTCAATAATGTGCTGGCGTGGAATGCTGCTGGAAGCTTTTATGTGTAGCAGCAGGATTTGACTCCTTGCCATTCCTCAAAAGATGAGAAGTTGCTTTTAGCGAAATTCTATGATTCCACGGTATCTATGACTAATGACCTCAAAGTTAGAAATAAAAACATAAAATACCCCTGAGAACGACAAGTAAAGAAATGGGCACCAAAACGAAATACCTGTCCACATTATTTAAGGAAAATAAATGATGTTGTCACACCCAATTACTATCGGTTTAAATACTGAACTTTGTGTACCTTTGACTTGTCAAAATAAAATAATTAAATCCAATAATACCAAAAGGATTACAGTACTGGTATAACTTTTCCATACCTAAGGCAGGAGAAAAACCTACAGACAGACTTCCTAAATTCTACATGGAAGTATAAATTCTGAAGAATACCAAACATAACCGCAAAATTATTCAATATTTTTTTTTGCAAACGCTTTCTCGTAATAGCATAAAAAAATCCCCACACCCCAACAGATGATTTTGACTCTACAGAGAGTCTATAAACGCAAGACTAAATCTAATTCATCGCAGTCCGAAGATACCTTAGCTAACAAAACTACGAAGTCACTTTCAGCAACATTGTAGTTTAAGAATGATATGTTAGTACTCTACAAGTGTATAGAGTAAACCATGAAATTAACGTAAAAGTTTTGGTCTTATAACTGAACATAAAAATCCAAGAGCAATATATATATATATATATATATATATATATATATATATATACACACACACACACATATAT
>NC_068999.1:12755573-12761652 GCF_001194135.2 Octopus bimaculoides | reverse complement strand
TATATATATATATATATATATATATACGCACACACACACATATATGTATATATGTGTGTGTGTGTGTGTGTGTGTGTGTGTGTGTGTGTGTGTGTGTGTATCATAGTAATAATAATATTAGGGATAAAATCCGAAATTACGGGTAAAAATACTCAATTAAAATCAATTTACTAGAAATATAAATTAAATAAACTTTCACAGTGAGGGTATGCGTGCATGTTTGTGTGTGTGTCTATATAACGTGTTGTCTTATAAATTTGTTCGTTTATTTTTTTCTTTGAATATTATCTGTTTGCAAGAATAAGAAACGGTGTACTTTGATATTGTGCTTGGTTAATCATACGTCTGGACCTGAAAGAGTACGTTGTGGTGTCACTTATTACAGAAATCGTCTCCTCTTTTTACATATCGGCTAGAATCTGCGAAGAAAATTCTGATATTTGCAATGTGGTGTTATATATGTGTGGGTGGGGGTGGTGCTTGCGTGTGTGTGTTTTTTGTCTGTGCGTGTGTTTGTGTGTCTGTCTATCTGTGTCTGTGTCTATTTCTAAATGGTTGAAATACGAATGTGTGAAGAAATAATATTTCGCTTGACTTCGTATTTCATGAACTTTCCTTCGTTAAAGCTTATACTGACATTGCAGAATAATCAAATCCATTTGGGTTTTCTTTTTATGCATTATTGTTTCTGTTATCTTTCACTAAGGTTAGCTTATAACCCTGAAACTAAAACCTTCCTCGTTATTCATTAATTAAGAACGGTAACTGACAACTTGCACATTTAAATACCAGGAGCTACGCTGCATTTGCTAATTAAACATAAAACTAATTTCTACAGAAGCAATTCTAAGTTAACGAAGAATCATTAAAAAGACATATTGTACACATATGCCACATAAGCACGTGGTATTTTAAAATCCTGCATCGTGACTTCTCTCAATACAGTTGGATGTGATGCGACTAGAGTAAAGGAAGATGAGATGTTATCTATTGCAGATCAAATATATCATTGGCAGGATCGGCATCTGAATTTTACTTGTAAATATTTTCCTTGTTTTCACATGATCTGATATAGTGTAACTTATAAGAGAAAGAACAATACACACAGATAAATACTCGTAGTGGTTTCCTGTGCTGTTTAGCACATGGTCAACGACGTTGGTTCAAGTACTTTAAGAAAGAAATATTGTATATATAAACGCTATTCTTTTTGATCTTATGGTATTTTGTATGAACATACTCTAATTTGGCTCTATATGTAATATTCATTATATGGCATTTGAATGAAACTTTAGTTATATTTGTTTTAGATCAATACGCCGTATAAAACCATGTTTTTTTGTCTTCAATACTAATAAGTTAATGAGATTTATTAAGGGATATATCATTGGCTTCTAGTTTCGTGTCTAACATATATATGACCAGAAAGACTGCACATTCTGGGGGATATTAACATAAAATTAGAACTATTCTATCCTTCATTTGTCTTTCTGGTCGCCACAAGTTAAAACTTGGCAAGATTTTGAATCACAATATAGATCAGAAAGAAATCTACCTAATCAAACCATTTAATATTTCTCCACCATCATCTCTGCACCTCCAGACACCTAATATATTATACTGAGGCACATTATATTTTCATGAATTTTATCAGTTGTAGTTTCTTCTATAATAATGTTATATTTTATGCATTACGTATGGAAATTATTCCGACAAATATTTCGTTTTACAGTTGCTAATAATTTTCTGTATATGTGATTAAGTCTTCCTACGATACGAGAAATCTTTTATCATATTCAGTATTTATACCTGTAAATATCTATGACTGTGTTTGCATCATGCGTATATAAATACTAGTATATGCAAAAACGTGTGTTATTATGTTCACACAAATATATATATATATGAATACACATGTGTCTATGTGTATTTGTTAGTGTGAGTCTTTCAACAACGTGTCTCTGTCTGCATGTTTTATGTATCTCTGTTTTGCGCATATATTTATCAATTTACCTATCATGTGTATTGTAGATGTAGTTTAATATTGTCGGATATTGACTAAAGTGATTGCAGATAAAACTTTTGTGCATGAAACAATGAGTTACAGTGAAGTGAACCAGTTATTGTTTCCTGATTAAGATTATGATGATGATGATAGTAGTAGTAGTAGTAGTAGTAGTAGTAGCAGCAGCAGTAGTAGTAGTAGTAGTAGTAGTAGTAGTAGTAGTAGTAGTAGTAGTAGTAGTAGTAGTAGTAGTAGTACACACGTTAAATGTATAAGACATCTCATTTTGCAATTGAAAATATAAAAGACTCACTGTGACTGTTGCCAATTTGAAGTATTGACTTAACATTTATGTTCTATTGTATACACGATGAAATCACCTTTCATGCACACAAAATACCCCCATATGCACACGGAAAGACAGATACACATATACACTATGTACTTGTGTGGAAATTCGTACGGGTATTTATATATGGATACGTGATTTGAGCGGAATGTGAAACGAGAGGGAAGCATAAGTAACATCTAATTACACATGGCAGCGACAATAAAATTGTGTGTGCGAGACACAAGCTATACATTTAACGGACAGTTGTATAGGGGTTTATTTCATATATTTATAACCGAAAACAGAATTATATTCGTATTTCAGCGATCTGAATCCGTGTGTGTGGTGTTATTCTCTTGTTGTTTAATGTGATCACAAATCGTTAATATCTTGACAGAAACTTGGAAGTTAATGTGGATTAGAAAACGAAACTCAAATTTATTTTACTTCTTTACTATACCTTTTTCGTGATCTTTCTTTAATCATATCTGCATGAATATCACGTTTTATGATGTTTCTTCAGTTATTTTTTCCTTGACGTAGTTACCAGAATATTTCGTGTATCAGGTTTAGTTTCCAAGTATTTCAGGAAACTATGAATAAAATCTTCTTAACGTGTTTCAATGACAATTGTTTATCATCTTTTCGTTGCAGATTTTGGATATAGAATTTTCTTTTGTTGTTCTATTCTTCTGTGCTTTTATGTCGTGTCATGATCTGCCCCTAAAACCATTGGGAGATTATAATTTTGTATGCAAGAAATATAAGTTGATTTTGTTTTCTATGCTATCATAGATCTGAATACAAGTGCGCTTGAACATATGATGGAGTATTATTACTCAATGTATTTCACTGTCTCGCTCTTGATAGTTACTGCCTGAAATAAAATAAATTATTAAAAGCTTTCTATTTTCACTTTTGTGGACATCAATAAAATAACGAAACGATTAAAACGATAGCTAGCATTCGCTCTATTTTTCATGATGTAGCAGAGATCGAAATCAAATTACGACTCAGGTACAATGAGAATAAAACAAACTTAAAATATCCCCTTATAATGATGATTCGGGTGAACATAAGAGTAAGAACATAACTTTTGTAATGTTCATATTTCAGACATGAATACAAGTCCACATCCTTATACTTCAATTTTGTTTTTTCCTTCTAATACATTTGTAACTATTGTTGCGATATTATAAGTTATTTCATCAATAGAACGGTGGTAGTGAAGAGGCGATTTCCAGAAGGCGTTTTTAATTTGTTTGAATCGACAATAATCAGTCTATAATAGCAACATACTTCTGTCGTTGTTCTGTTTCGCAGATTGTTTAGCTATATTGAACTGTGAGAGGCTGTGTGAATAATAAACAAACATACGGTCATACTGAATTCAAAGTTTTGTCGCTTTTCTGGGAGAAGGAATATTGATTAAACTGACGCTTGTGTTGAACTGGTACTTATTTTCTCAACCCTGAAAAGATGAAAAGCAAACTCGACCTCCCGAAATTTAAACTCAAACATGAAGACAGGTGAAAAGTTGCCAAGCATTTTTTCCGGCATGATAATAATTCAGGCTGCTCCTTGCACTAATATACACAGTAATATGAAGCAAAATAAAATATAAATAATTATATAATGGTTGTGACGGTGTTCGAACTTCTAGTCGAAGCAACGAAACTATGTATCGGCCTTTTTAGTTTTTTTGTGTAGGCTGTTGATATCAGTGACTCCAGAATTCCGAAGGAATACATCACGAATTTGGCATCCGCATGTTTTATTATCCCTGCAATGATGAACTTATAGCATTTGGAAATCTTTGGCATTTGAACTGAAATTTGAAATATTTGTAACTATCACTGGGATGATTCTGCGATTCGTTTATGATGAAGCCCCCCCACTTCATTAAATACTACTATATTTAGGAATTTCATTAAATTTAATATGAAGCTATTCACCTAACCATATATTCCAGGTGCTTCTTCGTGTGTATCCACAACATATTATCGATGTGCTCGACACTTCTAGTAAACTAAATATCGGAGAGTGCCCATAGAGTTTACAGATTGTATACTGCATTCCCAGTGTAAGCCTCACATATGCCTCTCATAATAATAATACAACTCATGTTTAAATAAAACTGAAGTTACCAATTGTTTTACAATTAAATCGGAAATATATCAGTCAAGTTAAATTCAGCGGCAATAGACTGAAAGTATACTAGGAAATAAGTCAATGCAGTCAAAGGAACTTCATCTTTAGTTTTCATCATCGCCACAATTCTCAATTTGTTATCACGAATCGACAGTTACATAATTTACAATCGAAGATCATTTTATGCTTTTGGCACATTAATTTGGCTTGTAATATTTGACACATATCATCAAAATTACTAAAATCATACACATGAATATTAACAAGTAGACATTTTTATTTTACCTAAAGGAAAGAGATTAGAAAGCGTTTGTTTTCTTTCTTTTTCAATATGGATCAGACTAACGGTGACAGTACATAGCATGAATAGTTTCACTAAATATCATTTAAAAAACAAAATTCTAAATGATTGTGTAGCATTTGACTTTGCACCACAAAACAATGTGCTCTAAGCAGTGGAATACTTAATTAAACAAGTTATTTTATTTATTATGTAATCAATATGTAAATACGGAAAGCTTAAGAATTAATTAATATTGCACAATTAAAGTAGGCAGAGCGATATGTTACTCTCTAGCATGTATTTATGGTTGACATTGACGAGTTAAAGAGCTGTCACCATGAAAAATACTGTTCCTGTGCGTCTAGGGCAAGTATATATTGGCCAAACTGGACAATGGTACAAAAATTCGGACGACTGTACTCCGCTAATCTTGCATGATTAAGACGTGGTAGTCTTCAACTTATGATTCATTAGTGTAACAGACATGTGTAATATTGCTCTTACTAAAATGAAACAATTAAATACAAGTTCGCCATATTAGCATTGTCGTTGTAAACCAATTTTAACAGAAGCCACAAGCATATAATTTAGTGCTGTAATGGGCCAGACCAATTTTACTCTAAGTTAGTACACCAATTATCTTACGTGAAATAGTGACCACTAAATTACTCTCTTATTAAATCAAGTAACCGTATTGTATTAGGAGATACCTTTAAAATTAGAGGATGATACTGTCGTAAGTGTTACTGGGACTATATTTGGATCTCTCGGTACTGACACGGCGTAAAACAACGTTGCACAGCTTTCGAAATACGACACATCATACTACACAGGAAAACACAGGAATACATTCGTTTGAAAGCTGATACTAATTAGCAGAAAACTCAGCAGGTTTCGAGTTATCATATTCAAATACTTAACAAGTTGGTATGTCTATTTATGTATGTGTAGCTGTATGTATGAATATACATATATACATTCTTATGCACAGGAACTTATGGAGGGATTTGTACATATGCATCCGTGTCTGCGTCTGTCTGCTTACATTTCAAGCTGTTAGTGAATTTGCCGTGATATTGACTGTTCAATGCAAAATGAATTCACATGAAATTTCTCATCTCAAGTGACATCAGCTACTTGATCAAAAGAATCCTCCACTGGACAAATTCTAACCAATATAGTAAAAGATATTCTGATTTGAGAATTCGTAACAACACATGACTTTAGTTTCCGTTTTATCACATTTGCCAAATTTACTCTGACAGAGCTACGATGTTAATATATGTGTGTGTGTGTGTATGTATATATT
>NC_068999.1:12744693-12755379 GCF_001194135.2 Octopus bimaculoides | reverse complement strand
ATATATATATATATATAATGTGTACATCTTTCTCGGATGAAATCTAAATTTAATTATGGTTTCATTGTTGAATGGTTTTATCAGGACCAATTTAACTATTTTCTAGGATGAGGCATCATAAGGTTTCTATTTTATATAAAAGTACTTTATTTTTGCAGCGTGGAAGGTGTTTATAAGCCATTTAAAATAACACACAAAAGCCGTCAGATTCACTTCAAAATTTTAATTTAATTTGTCAAAATATTATCATATTGGGTTCATTCCACGCTGCAATTGTCTTCATTCCAGCACACGATCTCAGATCAGGTCACTTGCTATGCAAGTCATCTCCGTACTTTAATTTTTGTAGAGCTTAAATTGGTTTATGTATCATTCTTCTCTTAAATCCTTTTGCAAATTTTAAAATTTTATTATTTACTATACAAAATATAGTAATATATACATTTTGCTAGATTTGAATATATATTTTCCCCCTGTACACTAAATCCTCATTTAGATCTCATTGTGATCTACTTTGTTTTCTATTTGAAGCCCCTTTTAACTGGTAACAATAGAATAATATATGTCACTCCTACCCATCCTATTTCTGGACATATACCATTATCTTCTGGACATCTTCTGAGACATGTTCCCTTATGTTATCATAGCGAATTTATAGCCACAATAAAATAGGGGTAGGGAAAGTGTTTTTGACATTAATTAATTTATCACAAGCTCAAGAAGTTAATTGTAAATTCCCTGCGGTTTTAATTCTAAGTGGATGTAGAATTCGATTGTGATAAGGAGAAAGATACATGTAGCTGTATTACCATCTCTAGACACCCATTTTTATTCTCTTCTGCCATTCCAAGTTATAGATGGTGTATTTTCATTCTGCTACAATAATAGCAACAAGCATGTAATTCTGTTATTTTCTAGTTCTGATGAAAAAATTGCTAAGAGAAAAAAAATATAATTGTGTATCCTCTATGTTGAAAAACTATATGGGCTTATTCATCCGAGGAAGGAGCTGCATTTCAAATTCATGTACTGTTTGCATTGATCTATTAAATGGAATCGCCTGAAACGGCCGTAATGATCTGATGCCTGGACAGTGGTTACTTATTTGCTTATTGTATGAATACATACGTACACACATACATACATACACCCATACATACATACATACATACATGTGATCGTCCGCTAACTCAAAATATATTTTTTTTATTATTTCCCTCTGTTTATTTCTTCGTGTTCCTTTGTGTTAAAGAGCGTAACAGACTTTCTCTGCGAAGAGTAACATACTTTCCCACTTTCCCGAGCGTCAAAATAATACATCTGCCTTTTTTTTATACACCTGACGTTGTCTTTTGCTTTTCTGTAAATTTGAAGTACATATATAGATAAATATATATATATATATATATATACATACATTTCAGTGTGTGTGAGCGAGGAGTGTACGAGCATGCAGGTATGCGTGTGGCTGTGGGTACCCATGTGGGTATTTATATGTATATATAATTGAAAGTCTTTGATTTCCCGTACTCAGATTTGCATCATTCCGATCATTGGCTGGTAAAACTAATCTGGTTCGATTTGAATATCCACCGTCTGTATATTTATTTGAAACGGCTAAAGAAAACTCACATACATACTTTTTTCATTGCAAACATTTTGTGAAAGACATTTCCGAAAACTGCTCCTTGAAGCTCACGCTTTTGATTTCACTTCTACTTCTCGTTATAATACCATTATTACCTTACAAATTCCGTACAATATAAATGATAAAACCTCGTTACTGCTTAAGAAATGTTTCAATATAATTGTTTTATTAATACTTTTAAATCAATACTTTTAATTAGTTTTTGTAAAAACAAGGAGTGTGTATGCGGCTCCTTTTTGGAATATTGATTAAAGAAGAGCGCAATTTCATAACTTCAATATACAGGTTACGGGATTACGAGGTTCTAAAGTAAGGCCTAGTCCTTGGCCCAAGCTTCAGAGTCTTTTTACAGAGCTTAAAAATCTGAAGGACCACTGCAATATGTGTTTAAATCTTAGATTGGAATATGTTAAACAAAATCGTAATTAAGCAACACCAGAAACATTTCTGCATACACTCGTATATTAAACTAAACGTTAGAATAGGGAGATTGGGTGTGCTTTTGGTATGTGAAATTCGGAACACAAAATCATGAGCGAAAACAATTTTGTTGAGTTTTCTTTTCTGTTTTGAATAATGCTTGAATAATATTTTATTACAAAGCAATAAATAACTCACATTTCAAAAGTTAATAAGTTTGTGTTTATTTAGTCATTTTCTATAAGCATCAATCAGTTCCATAACAGTTCTTTCAAAATATATATGTGCTACGGTTCGAGTATATATCAGTGAAAACAAATTTTTAGATATCATCATATGATATAAAGACAGGTGTCTGTGTTTCTATGTTTGTGTGCGTGCTTGCATGTGTGTTTGCGTGTATTGATTTATATGTGTGGGTATGGTTGTGTGTGTACGCTTGTGTGTGTGTGTGTGTGTGTGTGTGTGTGTGTGTGTGCGTCTGTGCACTCGCGCTCGCGCGTTCTTCTGTCTCCAGGTGTTACTTACTTCACATCATATCATATTGGGTTCATTCCAAAACTGCGGCTTCTGAATCAGAAATTATTTGCGCAATTTTTCGTCAGAAAACATCATTGATGATTGTTTTCTCCTTTTTAAATTATTTACATGTCTGTTCGACCGGTTCACATGACTTTATCCATTAAATCCTTTGCTTAACTTTGTTTAATAAAAAATCCTCTTTTTGTGATTGTGCTTTCATTTCGTGACAGGTAGCTGTTATCATCATGCAGAAATGGCAGATGTCATATGGAAAATGTCGGCTTTCAATTCCTGTTTTGTGATTAGGTAAAATTGATCATACTTTTAAACCTAAGTAACGTTTTTCTGCCACTTTCCTGGAAACAAATAAATGACAGAATAGGATTAAACGTGGAAAATTATTTCAGTATATTATCTTTGGAAACTTTGACATAATTTTATAATTACAGCAACAGGGAAGACCCTACAAATCCGCGAATCATTGGAAGCCGTGGTCCGATTTATGCGCAACTTCTTTTATTCCATTTGAATTCATATTGCAACGGTACCTTACTTTTAGAATTTTTTTCTCATTATGCATCGATTTGGCTATTTATAAAGGTGTTCATGATAGAAGCCAATAATTCCAGGCCCGACTGCTTAAATTTGTGGAAACAATCCCACAGGAACCACGTATCCCGAGAATTCATGTTTCGATTTACGCGGAAGTTATTTTATTCCGTTTGTATTCATATTTGAGAGTATTTTCCAATTATGCGTCGGTTTGTCTATATCACATTACAGAAAAGCAAGCACGCAAACAAGCAATCACAGAGTTTTAGCGGTATATAAATAAACGGCTGAAGATTTTAAATTAGAGAATGAATCCATTCAAAATCCACCTGCGATGTTACCCTACACTAAATGTTCATTCACATGATTTTTAAAGAAACACTTCACAATACCCATTCGATCCTAAGCATACGCAGGCATATGTGTGTGCCTATGTATATGAGTTATCGAGTGACTGTTTGCTTATATGCGTGTGTATATGTATACGTTTGTGTAAGAGAGTGCTTGTAGCTATGTATATACGGTTGTTTGTCATAGCAAGAAAATTACTATTGGTGTGTTTATATTCTTAAAATTTAGATGATTGTCTTAAAATGATATACGAAAATTCGAGAAAATTGATAATCTGAGGTTCATTTGATAGAGTTCCCTAATCAAAATGATACCATACAAAAGCGGCTGGCCAATAATTATGTTTTATTTATATTCTTGTAAAATTAATGTGGGATATAGAATATGGAATATATAATATATAATATAAAAATGGATGGTACAATGAAATGAAGTATTGAATGGCTTATTGAATATATGAAATATTGAGTGTTCAATATAATGGATTAAATATATAAAGGCGAATACGTATTTACTATACCGTGTGGTATTTCATCATGGCCGGTATGACAGACTGTAACATACTATATATATATATGTATACATACTTTTGCATATACATATATACACATATGTGAGTGTGTGCGCACGTGTGCGTTTATTATTTTACCTGTTTCACTCATTTGACTGCGGCCGTGCTAGAGCACCAACTTTAGTCTAACAAATCGACCCGTAGTACCAATTGTATCGTTTTTTTTTCAGAATCGGTAACTTACGTGGACATAAAATTACCAACACTGATTGTCAAGTGATGGTGTGTGAAAACACACAGACACACAAATACACACATACATATACACACACATACACACACAGAAACACATATATGTATACATACGCGTGTGTATGCAACATAAGGTGTAATTATAAACCAGGCAAATTTAAGTATTTTCTCCGCACACTTGTAAATGATGAACAACCTTTAATCGATGCTCGAACCTTATCGTGTTCTCATTAGAGGCGACGGGCGTCATTTAGTTTCCGTCTGCCAAATCTACAAACAAGTTATTGGTCGGCCCAAGGTTTTAGTAGAAGACACCTAGCCAATGTGTCACGCAGAGGGACTGAACCCGGAAAATGTGATTATATATATATATATATATGAGTGTATATATGAGTACATATATATGTATACGCGCGCACACATATAGGAAGGTAGTTATATAGATAGATAGACTGACAGACATACATGCAGACAGGTAGACAGACAGACAGATAGGTAGATTGATTAATTGATACAAAGATAGATCCATATGTTGATTTTCACCTGTTATAGTAGATCAATTGTGTGTCGAAATAAAGACTTATTTCATCATCAACATCATCATCATCATCATCATCATCATCATCATCGCCACATATGAGGGAATATATACAATGACAGACGATTTTAACAGTCACTTCCAAGCTACACTCTGAGTGGTATTTCAAACACTTTTTATCTTTCGATATGAGAATAGAAAGATATTTCAAAACAAATGATATCAGTAACTTCATCACGATAAATCTTGTCTAAGAAAACTAAAGAACATTTTCTATTAACACTTCTGTGAAATGGCTATCCTGTCAAATTATACGAGCGATAATAATTTCTTTCATTAAGATATCAATATCGACTATCAGAGTAAGTGGTTGTTCGTGTTTTTATTCTTGGCAATGTTGTTATTTTGTCTTCTCTTTTTATTTTTGTTCTTGTTTTCTGTTTTATATTCCTCTTTGTTGAAGTGTATTTGTGTATCAGTAACCAAACTGCCAAAACAGCAGCTGCAAAAAATTATCCTTCTCTTTAAAGATACATCGCAATGTATTCGAAATTTGCATCTGTTTTCTCATAAACTAAAAACGGAATAAATTATTAATAGTTTATAACTACTCCTCAAAAGTTTCTCTTCAATCTAGCTATTAATTAACACTATTTGATCTCGAGCAGAATCATTTACTGACAAACACCGTGATACTTAAATTTGAATATACAACTATAATCGAAGTAAGCTTCCTTTCGAATATGGTAATGTAATCAAGTATCCAAACAGTCTGAGAGAAATGAAAAAGACAAAATACAAATCCACAAAACAACTAAGAACAGTGTAATGTATATGTTTATATTGTGAAGAAGAAACAATTTAGATTGAAACGTTTCGGACTTTGGTTCTTTTTCCGCTTCATTAAAAGAGGGAAGCTGGATTTATGTGATTATCAGTAATGATATTGTCATACCCAAAACCGCATGGTGCAACAAAAATATAAATCGGTATAGAAGGTTTATATGAAACGGAATTTTCGAACGAAAAGTAAAAGTGCAGGATAGGTGCGACGAGTTTTTCTGTGTCCTTGTATGTTGAATCATCTATGTTATCTTTTGTTTTGGAAAATAGATATGGATGATGTCGTTAGATTGGAATTATCTTAAAATTCGTGCAGCAGATATGTAGTGCTTTGAACATATTAAAGCTGGGCACAGAAATAGGTAATCGATCTTGGAAAGCAAACGAATAAAAGTAAATGTATATGAAATGTATTATATAAGAAAGAATATCATTTAGGAACTATGGATAGACTCCCTGGCTCCGTTTAAAAAATACCTACTCACAATACACACAAGATTTGTTTGTAGTAGAGTAAACAGTGAGTCGTAGGTAAACGTTGCGCTTATAGGGTAATACACGTTACAAAGGCAAATTTTTATGGTGTTGCCTCGGACATGAAAAGCAATAGGCTAGTAACCGAATGTGTTGCCAATATACAACAAACAGTAGAGTTAAATTTTGAGCTAAAAATAAACTTTTCACTCTCCTCATGGATTTGAACAGTGCGATAGAAAGATGAGTTTGTTCCTTTGAACGTAAATATTTTTGGATGTTGTATTCGATGATTCAGCAAGGGAAAAGTTACATCTATGATATCGAAATAGAATTTAGTAAGGGATGAATGATCCATGGGCTAAACGATCCGGAACTCTAGTTTATGGCACAAGGAAAACACGTATTAGAGAAGATTTGGGAGGTGGTAAAATGGGATAAAAGGAAACTGAAGTTCCGGATGAGCATTCCTAGAAATAAAGCTATAATATCAGGCGATGGTAAAAAATAAAAAGAATATTAATAGAGCTTTGCATGTGATCAGATCGATAGCCTAGTCAATAGTCAATGGGGCTTCGATATGCAGCTATGAAAACTGTATACTGAACCAGATGGAATTATTGGTCTTCACCTCCTTTAACAATAGATTCTATTGTAGCATGTGGCAGATGAATTTACGGCGATTATAGCAGTTTCAGTGAGATTAAGAGCTAAGGAGATAAGAACAAAGAAAAAGTGTGGTCGAGATGATGTGTAGAGAAGAGAAGTGATGTCAGAGGAATCAATAGAATAAGGTGTTTCGAACGGTTAGATGGGAGAGTGATATTGTAATCTGACGTCTAGGAAAGGATGGAATATGGTAACCAAAGTAATAAAGGGCTTAAATGATCATGTTACATTTGATATAACAATACTATAATATAATATTTGGATACAAAATGCAAATCAGAAAATAAGGGTTTTCAAAATGCTTTGCTATAATGCTCACCAATTTGGGAGCAACCATGATTACTTTTTTGCCTCTAATAAGATGTTTGCGTTTTTTTTTTTTTTTTTTTTTTTTTTTGCCCCGTTTTTTATAGAAGCAGAAACATTAACGGATGAAAGCCATATTATCGAGGCGAAAAGTAGCGAGGAAAGTTTTGAACGAATGTTATACGTCGACGAAGAAATTATTTAAAGGCTATATTGTTTGCCTTGGAAATGATAGTATAAAAATGTATATACAAATTAACAGAAAATAACCATCGTCATGTTACAGGAGGGAATAGTTTTGGGCGTCTGTTTTGCTAGTTACGCGAAGGCTACAATGAATGCTGAAAACTTCTGGTTAAGTACTGGAAATTAATACAGTTGGTCTGCAGTAGGAATGAGTGTTATAAATATTAAGAAGATGGTGGGTGCTATAGGTTTATACTGGATTGTCAATTATTATGTTTAATGAAGACGTGTCGAGAAAATAAGAAATCTGTTGAAATGGTGTAAAGAAAAACCTCTTACTTGAGATGTGTTTAGCGAAAAGGCAATTATCTGTATTAGAAACGTAGCTATGATAGTGCAAATACTGAACAATGATGGAACCATATAGCACTTTTGATGAAATAGTTTCTATATTCTGGGATTTCAGAAGTACCAGAGTGCATAGAGAAAATCAAGGGAGAATAGGCTTCAAAAGATTCTACAAATCGAAACGCAAAATTACCCATGGTAATGAAATGACTACAAGCCTTCTCTTATTTCAGGACACGTGTTTGGTAGAATGACTATTAGCCTTAGTCGCTGACATTCCCTCATCGGCTGGAAGCGAGTAATCTTCATTTTCCCGACTCTATCCCCGTGCAACGTGATCTATAACTTTTGAACAGGTAGAGTGAAGAAATATGAATGGAATCAGTTTGCAAAGAGTAATGAAACATAAGAATATCATAGAAACTTGAGTAGCTGTTGTACAAGTGGCATATCTTCAGCAATGGTTGACATGAACGTATAACAGAACAGGACAAGTTTGGTTCCTGGAAGTGAATCACGTTATGAAGTGCATCAATAGAAGTGAGTAAAGGTATTTTTCTTCCAAATAGGCATCCACGTGAAATACAACTGGGAACGTATGAGATGTAGTTCTCAAGGACGGTTAATTCATTTGTATATTATTTCAGTTTAAAGTTTGATAGTTTCCTTTTCATTGATTTTTTTTTCTTTATCCTTTCCATAATAAACCAAACAATGATTAATAGGCCAGACTCGTAATTGATTCACAATTAGATATTTACACCAAATGTTAGACATGTATACAATACACATAACACAGATTTATGATTGTGGGTATATTGATTTGAAGAATTATTATTAACAGAAGCGAAGCATAATCAATTCTAAAAACAACGGAATATTTAGTCTTGCCATAAAATAATATTTTGCTTGAAGTGCAAAGCTAAATGTGCGGTCGAAACGGCTGAAAAGTGTTTTGGCTCTTATTCAGTATCATTGTAATCAAGACGGAGCTGACAATTAAACCACATTGTTTCTTTTTGGCCTCATCATTCGCGATAGAACAGATATCAGCTCAAAAGACGAAATCCAGCTCCGTGTCATCTCATTTAAGATGTATTGTAACAAAGAAGGCATGAAATAAAATATATACGATAGCAATGTTTTATTCTAGGTAGAGTTAGCATCTATTTATGACTTTAGCGGCTTGATCGTCGAGCGCACATCTTGGACACGTTGGTGGCACTGATATTCCGTGCCGAGATAATTTATCGCGAACAGGTAAAGCGTTCCTCTAGCACTGCCAGATCAGGGATTTTTGGAAGTTGTCCAACTACCCTGGCATGAATTTTTTTTATAAAAAGGTTGGCGAGTTACTTCTCGTCGAACCCCAGAGCCACTCCTAGTACGTCATCGTTTTCTGCCTCTACCAGCCCTTTATAGAACACCGAGGAAGCATTCTCGTTGCCGGTCTTGCCCGTCTTGTCACAATACACTTCAGCGGACTTCGTATGCTTTCCATCTGCAGCGAATTTAGTATAAGCATCACAAATACCATTTACCAACAGCGACATTGTTGCCAGACGATCTGGATCTAATGATTGGCATCTCATAGATTATGTTATCATTAAGAAACGAGATATTACAGTCTTTAACATTACACGCTACTTTCATAACACCTGCTATTTCTCCGACCATTCTCTTCTCCGTAGTAAGGCTACGTTCAATCTGAAACACACGAGATTACAAAAGTCATTGGTGCTTTAGCGCATTTCCGTTCTACCTTTGAAAACTGCTGAAAAGCCGGCTGAGCTCTCTATCAAGCTGGACACTGCACTCAAAACTGTCGGTATCAATGATCACTTAGAATCACCTTGGAAGACAATGCGTAATGCAACACTATTCTGCATATGAAAAGGTTATTAGTCCTCCTGTTCGCAAACGTCAAGATTGGTACTGTGATAACAACACATGTCCAACAGTTGATAGATAAAATGCACAGCTCTCACAAATCATGGATGGATACCATTAAAAAATTTTGAGTATTGAGAATAGCTGTTTAAGTGATACTTTTGCAGCCTTTTGCACAGCTGTCGCACATAGCATGCCGTCTCATAAAAAATGTACCCTTCTCACAATCGATCAGTAATTTTGCTAGACAGAAATACCAATTGGTATGGATAATAATTTGAACATGTGTCTCAAACGTAGATGTGGTTTGACCTTGAATATTATCCAGAGTCATTTCCACATCCCCAACATATGCGCAATTCTATGAATCTGCATGAACCTAAACACATGCTATTCAATTTTAGATTGGTCGCATTTGAACACGTTTTTATCACTACAAATCTGTATCTTTATGCAATAATTTTATTTATTTCTGGGTTTCCATAAAAATGGTTTGCTAACGAATAAATTTACATCAGCATACTTAGAACCAGAGGCAATAAATTGGGAACAAACCTGATGGCAAATTGTATTATGTTTGTTCTGCTTACTTTGATGTAGCTGAAACCGTTTTTAAATGCAGATGTCAGGCATATGCTACATCAAGTTCATAGTGAAATACGTATACACTGTGAAAATTAAATTATATTGCAGCAGAGTGATATGTTCCATACTTTATAACACTTCAACTGGAATTGTATGTAAAAACGTGAAAACTAAACGCTCCGTTTCATAGCACAAATCGATTAACATAGACCCAGCCCCATATATTTTACATACGCAATCACACACATATTCAGATGTGTGGTGGTGTATACACTGAGTGTGTGTGTGAGTGTATGTGTGTATGTGTGTGTATGTGTGTGTGTGTGTGTGTGTGTGTGTGTGTGTGTGTGTGTGTGATAGCATACAGAGCAAGTGTAATATTTTAAACACACAATACCGTTGTGCAAATATGACGGCAGGTAATTTGTACAGCGTTTTATTGTTTTATCACTGCTTGTATTTCACATGAACAAGAGTGTATGTGTATGTGGGCATGGGTAGATTTCTGGTTGAACATACAATGAAACACACAGACTCACACACATATGCAGGCATACAATTACACAGACGCACACACGCACAAGCAGACAC
>NC_068999.1:12744101-12744683 GCF_001194135.2 Octopus bimaculoides | reverse complement strand
CACTCATACGAACAAACACATATACATAGATATACACAAACCAACATAGGTGTAAGGGGATGAGCTCAAATATATACTTAAATGTTCAGCAGTGTAAACACCGTATTTGAATAAGTTTCGAAAGTAATATAGCTGTGTATATCCATGCAAAATGTTAAGAGTGATATAGCGTTTCAGATTTAACATATTTTTCTCCGTTATTTGTTGGTACAGATGACAATTGGAATTGATTTTATTTGTTTATATGTGGATAGGCGAGGTTTCCAAATGATTCTTGTACCATTATAATTATCCTATTTCCATATTTCTATTCACGGATATTATTTTCAACCAGAGATTGTTATACAACAAACGCATTAGAGATTTCAATTGTCACTGCAATTCATTTAACAAAAATTTTTGCTAAACAACGATTGTTCCACATCATGCAACAAGATCTAGAAAAACAGTATATGATTCTTTTTTCGCAGTGATTTCTTGAATATATTCCTCAATATTCTGCAGGCAAATCTGAAAAAAACACTGCAGGCGGAATGACAGAATGCCCAACAAATATTATATGCTATATATATATATATATAT
>NC_068999.1:12739937-12742437 GCF_001194135.2 Octopus bimaculoides | reverse complement strand
ATATAAATCTCAGCGGTGTGTTTGTGGATGACTTGTATTTCATATTGGCTTAGAACAATGAGATAATTAAGCAAACATCTTTAATTGTCAATTGACACCAAATATTACAATAGGAAATGATGCTCAAGGAAAAGTTAAAACTGTGTAAATAAGAAATATAAATACAATGCCATGATGCAATGTCTGTCATTGTACAATAATTTAATATATATTACCTCTCTATATTTGAATGTCTGCCGCATATTTACAAAAGGTGGCTTCTCAAACTCATAATTCTCAATCTACAACAGTAATTATAATTAATGTGTCATTACAAATGCACCTTTATAGTTGCTTGTTATACCAAACTATAGCTTACGGCACTTATTCTTATATATGTCGCCATGAAATCGACATCTCAATATGATCATTAGCTGCTGCTCTTATTCATTATGTATATATTTACATTTATACATACATACACACACCCTTATATACATGTGCATACCTTATACGTGGGTTTATATATATATATATATATATATATATATATATATATATACACACATATATAAGCGTATGGATGTGTAAGGTGTTTTGCGTGTTTGCGTATATACCTGTTTAGAACTTGATTGCGTAACTCACATGTATCATAAATAATCAAATATTATATTATCCTAGAAATGGTTTTAGGACAGCGACGAAAATTTGCGTCTGAAATAGTACTTAAATGTACTTTGCCTCGCATCTATGTTCCGTTTATTTGGTTGTGAGATTTTCTATAACTTAAGTTTAAAAATTTAGAGAATAATTTTAAATTAATTTAATTCTACGACTTTCATTGAATTTGAGTGAAAAATTGTGCTTATTTTTATGAGTGAACATTTATCATCTATTGAGATTTCTCGCATGCTGCGTACTTCTCAGATTAAATATTGA
Source organism: Octopus bimaculoides (assembly GCF_001194135.2). Classification (NCBI taxonomy): domain Eukaryota; kingdom Metazoa; phylum Mollusca; class Cephalopoda; order Octopoda; family Octopodidae; genus Octopus; species Octopus bimaculoides. The sequence continues at coordinate 12,741,519 of NC_068999.1, read as the reverse complement.
TAATAGGAAAGGTATTTGCACTCATCGATCTGTTATATCGATCTGTTTCTTCTATTTTTTACTATTGCTGGAAGTTATCCTTCTTAAGTTTCTTCTTTTGCAAATATTTGTTATATCACACTAGTAAAAATGTTTTCCTAGAATGAAGTGTATGGTAGATTTAGAATAATTCTAGTGGTGTTACACTTTCAGAATGTCAGTTGATGCTTTTATTAATTATGATTATTTTATTCTCTGTAGAGATGCTACTGAATCAAGATTTCTGTACTGCATATTATGTGCTTTTTACGCTTCAAAATTTGAGGAATTTTATTTTGTTTCCTTAAATCTATCTTTTTATTGGTTATTCATGTTGTTTAGTACTGATAATTAGGAAGCATGTTATAAACCATATGTTTTTCCAAAAACAAATATATATATCGTATGTGCACGCAGTTAAAGTTAAAGGCAAATTTACCTGCTCGAATCATGCTGACGACTCATAAATACAATGCTGTGCTACCCACATAGAACTTTCGAGGAAGCGTGCAGTGTAGGTCACTTAGTCCTCCGTTCTGCTGCACTTACACTGAATGCGTGCAACTTCATTTCTGGCTTATTCTATTTTGGTTCCGAGTGGAAGTGCTGAATTGTATTGGACAAATATATCTCTACTGGCTGCTTTCAGTGTGGATCTCCCGGCGTATAAATTCCTCACCCAGGCGAGACACCGGTCCGTCACAGGATTACTAAATATTGCCAGATGAATGGAGCAACGCGAAACGAATTGTTTTGCTCAAGAGTAAGGTGCGTCACCCGGTCCACGAATTGAAATCGTAAGCTTAAGATCATGAGTCCAATATACCTAACCACTAAGCAACGGACATCTATTCTGTATATGAAGGGAAATACGTAAATGTAGTTCAACTCACATATATTTGTATATAAATTTTTTTCTACTCTGTTGGAACATGAATTTCGTCAACAAATAATACATTTTTTTCTACCCAGCATCATAAATTTAATATCTAGGAGTTAATAGGATGTGTTATCTGGAGAAAAATCACCTTTAGTTAGATTAAATATTCGTGACTGAGATAAGATAATTTGTGAATGGCTGAATGTGTATTCAATTTTATTTTCTTTAATTTTATTTGTAATGTTCTTGGTACATCATGCAAGTAAAAACTGTAACTTAAGATTGGTGCTGAAAAGTTCCTGGCATTGAGTGAAAGGAAATACAGGAAGATAAGTTAACTATGATTTTAGTTAACATATACCTCTCTCTGATTTGCACACGTATTGTAGCGGTCCTTCAGTTTTTCTAAGCCCTCTCAAACGATTCAGAAGTCCCTTAGCGATACCGTTAAAGCAAGGAACTTTAGAGCAAACCCTCACTGTAAGATTTCTTTTTGTTATTGTGGTAATAAGTTAATAAAAACAAATTACAGCATTAAGGTGCAGGCGTCATTGTGTTTGTAAGAAACAGTCTTCCCATAACGCGGGATCTTACGCAAATGTGTTCTAATATAGCCCGGCACATAATACTGTCCTATAACGGAAAAAAGTCCGTCGGATATATATATATATATATATATATATA
>NC_068999.1:12737238-12738448 GCF_001194135.2 Octopus bimaculoides | reverse complement strand
TATATACATACATATATAGGATAGTATTGTAGTTCGCTTGAAGCACTGTGTATTGTTTGTAAAGAATAAAAAGTTTTGAATAGTACAACAATGCACAATAATACCAAGAATGACTGCATAATAGCGTCGGACATCCAATGCTTCGGACATACCGCAGCTGATATTCAACTTTTGTCCATCATCGTGGACAACACCTACTCCTCTTCCCAGGACCACATATACAAACAGACAACAGGTCTCCCCATGGGATCCACTCTCTCGGGCCTACTAGCCATCAATTATATGAACCACCTGGAACACCGAGCACTCAACACCTGCGGCTCATGCGCCTTCTTTACCAGGTACGTAGATGACATCCTCATACTCACATCTCCCGTGAAGAGCTGACAGAATATTCACGACGTTCAATAACTTGCACATGAACATAAAGTTCACTATAGGACATCCCGACATCACTGGATCGCTATCACTACTTGACTTCAAACTGAATATAACGGAAGAAGGGGAGATCCACACTGAAAGCAGCCAGTAGAGATATATTTGTCCAATACAATTCAGCACTTCCACTCGGAACCAAAATAGAATAAGCCAGAAATGAACTTGCACGCATTCAGTGTAAGTGCAGCAGAACGGAGGACTAAGTGACCTACACTGCACGCTTCCTCGAAAGTTCTATGTGGGTAGCACAGCAAGCCCGTTTCACGTCCGCATCAAACAACATCTGAGCACGAGAACATCCTCCTTCAGAAAACATCTAGACTTATGTCGGAACACCGACAAAATTATGACAGTCAGAAATGAGGGAAATGAAAGAAATTTGGATAATTTAAGAATTAAGAAGACTATACTCATACACAGACTTGGGCTCCAAATTAAAAATAGGCTAGAGGTTGGTAATCATATTATTTAGCTACATCTGGAGGCATGTAGGTTCATTTTGATAATATGCACGTCTGTAGTTTATAACAAAAAAAAAAGAAGAAAAGAGAACAATGAAGGGAAAAAAGAAGCTGCACGTATAATACATAACTTAGAATCAGCGCTACGGATGTACCAGCTACACGAGATTGAGACATGGCCGACCTCACGCACTTCTCATGAGGAATTCCGGAAGGAGCTTCGGTAGACCACCGCTGAGACGCTTCCAAACAAAAAAAAATGAAAAAAGAAAAACCGTTGGAAAACCAATTATAGCAGCGACTCCATCTAA
>NC_068999.1:12734832-12736844 GCF_001194135.2 Octopus bimaculoides | reverse complement strand
TCTTTGTGTCTGTATTGTCCCCCTCCACCTCTTGGCCACCGTTGCTGGTGAGTAAAGTCCCCGTTATTTTACGGTTAGGCAGAAGGTACTGATACAACTAGTACTGGGCTTCAAAGCAATAAGTGCTGCGGTCGAATTGTCCTACTGAATCTCATTATGGACACGGTCGATTGAAATGAGTTGACGATAAATGCTAAATGAGGAACCGTGCATCGTTTAATGTTAGGGCTTTACTACGTCTTGTGATTGGGATATACAGAAAGTTGCATTTTTACTATACAAATTAATCATTGCTTATTTCTGTACATCTACAATTTTAAAATTTCCGGTTATTTTTTAACATATAATCAATTTGGGGCTCTAAGTGAATGGTCCCTAATATGCTTTTGATCTTCCTTTTTATGTATGTTTTGTGAATTTGAATAACAAGAAAATGTGCTTAACCGTTCACAGAGTGTCCTTCCTCATTCCACCCAAACTACAACCACATTCAAAGCACAGAATATATTCGAATGTGTGTCTCTATATGTGCATTGTATATCATTAAATACGTACATAAATATGTGTTTGGGTGTGTGCGTCTGTGTACGTGTGTGCCTTAATGTGTATGTATGCATGCGTGTGTGCGTGAGTGTTAGTGCGTGAAGGAGTATGTGTGTGTGAATGTATGCATGCGTTCTTGTGTGAGTGCGTAGTTTCGGAAGTGCATTAGTTGATGGAAAAACAGAAATTTCGAACGATCACAAACGGCGTACTTTCATGTTGATTTTTTTTTCTTCTGTTACAAGAATTTTCGTAAACAGAATTGAAGATTGCTTTATTTCAAAAGAGAAATTTGCATAAAGTTCAAACCAAACATTCTTTTGAAGTTTAACATTGCATTATAATAAACAACATAGTTCGGTAAATTAAGAATTTGTTGTTGTTTTTGTTTGTTTGTATATTTAATATTAAAGCTTCACCTGATTAGCCACATCAGTAAAGTAATATTTGGAACAAACCCACAATTTAGGGCACCGTTTGTAGCTGATTTAACCAATGCCTATTTCTAAATGCATCATTATAGTTTCATATCGACCGACACGATAAAAGGCTCATCGTACTTGTTGACATGTTTGATATCTCAACGCATATTTCCGAAATAGAATAGACTTGTTATTTTTCATAAACTTATATAATATATATTTCATAAACTTATATAATAATGATAATGGGAATAACTGGTTTTATATCCATCGTGTATTATTATTATATATTTATTGAAATAAAGAAAAAAATTATATCGATTATTACGCTTTGTACACATAATAGAAAAAGTAGAACTAAACGTGTCACATATTTGGCTGAGGATATTACATAATCTGTTACACTGCGTTACTCTAAATGGTAAAAAGTGATGTCCTAAGGATTCAACCCGTTCTCTGTTTTTGGGACAGAGTCAACAATTTCGGATGAGGAATTAAGTCGATTACATCGACCCCAATGCCCAGTTGAAGTTTATTCTGTTGCTTCCTGCGTAAGGCAAAGCGTAACTCGGCAGATGTTCTATGTACGTAAAGGCAAACGCAATGCCACTAAGCATTTTCTCCGATGTGCAAGCTTTCTGCCGTTTTGTAGTAATATGGATGACAAACAGTTCAAGTCAATTTTCTTTGATACCTTTATTTAGTTCCTTCATTGTCACTTTCCCATATATGTAGTCTATGCAAAATAAGTCAAAATTTGTTGGTGGTATTGTGGATATTCTAAAATCTATAAATGAACTCTGAATTATCAAATGAGAAAGTTTTATTGTGAACCAAATTTGAGGTAACAATATATTCAAAATAATTTCAACAGCACTTTAACCAGCCAAATTAAATATACGCGCAATTCATTATGATATACATTGTTAATGAGTGACCAAACATTAAAAATAAAACAAAACTTTGTTTAGTTTAATGTTATTCGGATATGAAGATAAATACATATATGCATACATACATGTAAGTGTACGTATGTATATATATATA
>NC_068999.1:12733862-12734766 GCF_001194135.2 Octopus bimaculoides | reverse complement strand
ATATACATATATCTCCTAGACTTATATTCTGACTATTTTAACTACTATTTTCCGATGGTGACATATAAGTGGTTGACGCGCATATTTGTAACGCAATTTCTTATGAAGAATTGTTTCGTTATGAATGTTTTCAATTTTTTTGTTATATTCTTCTGAATTGCTAATTTGCTAAATCAGGAAATTACGCCATAATGTTTAACAACATTAAAACTAAGTAAAAATAATTTATACTGTTTGCTAATAATTTTTCTTCAATATTTGTGTTAATAATTTAGTGAGTTATTACTAATTCATGCTTGTTTGATATAAATATTTTGGATAATTATAATATTGTAACATCTAGAAATCACTCACATCCCCAAAGGATTAATTATATATTTATGAATCAAGTAAGTAAAAACGTAAATCAAAGCAGTAAGAACTTGCAGATTTCGTCTTATCTTAACTCAACAGCTTGATATTTTTGAATATCAATATGAAAATGCCAAGGTTAACAAAGCACAATGACTTCAACTTCTGTTACAAGGCCAGCATATTTTGGGCAATGGTGTGATTCAGTTGTATAGTGCTCAAAATGATACTTGCTTTATTGACACGTAATGATAAAAGAAGTTGAAGCCGGTCGAATACTCTTTACTGTTTTACTTGTTTCAGTCATTTGACTGCGGCAATGCTGGAGCACCGCCTTTTAGTCGAGCACATCGACCCCAGGACTTATTCTTTGGAAGTGTAGTACTTATACTATCGGTCTCGTTTGTCGTAACTAAGTTATGGGGACGTAAATACACCACCATCGGTTATCAAGTGATGCTGGGGAACACACATAGACACCCAAACATATACACTCACACACATACATACATACATACATATATATATATATATATATATCTATATATATATA
>NC_068999.1:12723999-12732855 GCF_001194135.2 Octopus bimaculoides | reverse complement strand
AAACCTTTTTGCTGCCGGTTTCATTCAGCTTCTCGGTCCGAGTGAAGGAAATTGATAACAGTTCTGATGTGCCACGATTCTATAGAAGAGTACTATAAACAGTCAATTTAAATTCACATTTAATCAAGTCATTCAAATTAAAAATTAAAGAAAAAATATAAACGAATAACATTCTTCAAAAGTTACGATATGAAACAAATAACAGCTAACAGAAAATAAATCAAATATGTACACTCATTGCATTTATTGACTATCAGAAATGAGGGGAACTATACAATTGAAGACATTTCATTACGGTATATACAAAAGATGTAGTGTATTGACAGATATATACAAAAAAAAAAAACGAAATAATGAATTGTGATGAATACCAATGTATTCCGAAGATATTCTTTTATTATTTTATTTGTTTCAGTGGTTTGAATGCGGCCTTGCTGGAGTACCACCTTATAGTCGAAGAAATCGGCTTCAGGACTTGTTCTTAGTCAATCCTGTACTTGTTCTATCGTGTTCTTTTGCCGAACCGCTAAGTTACAGGGACTTAAACCCACCAACATCGGTTGTCAATTCGACGGTGGACACGCACATAAATACATATATATATATAAAGACTGGCTTCTTTCAGTTTCCATCTACCAAATCCACTCACAATATTTTGGTCTGCTCGAGGATATAGTAGATGACACCTGACTAAGATGCCACGCAGTGGGACTGAACCCGGAACTATGTGGTTGGGAAGTAATCTGCTTAGCACACAGCCACGCCTGCGCCTTTGTATTCATGAAATATCTAAAGTGATGTTTCAACTTTTACAGCATATTTAAGTTAGCATTTCTATTTATTAAGATACTATAATATCGTATAAATTGTCCACACATTTGCACGTTCACAGCCATGGCATGGAATGGAATTTTGCAAGCCTCATTCCAAAGGAAATAGCATCATGTTTGCATTCATCGAGAATCGCTTATATTGAAACTTTTACTGCTCAATCTGAAAAGACGTTTAGGATTGCGGAATTTTGGTTAATTTTACGGAATCAAAAGTACTAAATACGATGAAATTTAGCATGTTATATGACTCTGACCGAAGGCTGGAAGCTTAGTGAAGGAGTGTGCGACTGTTTGTATCGCGGATAAGTTTTGCGATGTTAGGCCTAGATAAGCGTTCAATACGTTAGTTAATATGTAAGAGGAGCATGGTTGAGGCGCAATGGCCCAGTGGTTAGGACAGCGGACTCGCGGTCATAGGATCGCGGTTTCAATTCCCACACCGGGTGTCGTGAGTGTTTATTGAGCGATAATACCTCAAGCTCCACGAGGCTCCGGCAGGGGATGGTGGCGAACCCTGTTGTACTCTTTCACCACAACTTTCTCTCACACTTACTTCCTGTTTCTGTTGTGCCTGTAATTCAAAGGGCCAGCCTTATCATACTATGTCACGCTGAATATCCCCCAGAACTACGTTAGGGGTACACGTGTCTATGGAGTGCTCAGCCACTTGTATGTTCATTTCACGAGCAGGCTGTTCCGTTGATCAACTGGAACCCTCGTCGTCGTAAGCGACGGAGTACCAACAAGAGGAGCATGAATGGATGAATTGTTACATTTTCAATGATATCACGAAACTTAAACTCGCTGAAGGGTTATGGCGAAGTCAAACTGCATATCAAAAGATCAATGCACTTTCATATATATCTTAATTTTCGTGTGGGCATTTAGTGAAAAACGTCAAATATTTTGCATATCATAATTAAAATGTTTGCCTTATAGTAGAACTGAAAACATTAAATTTACACTTTTTAGCCTTTATGTGTAAATCAATGCCATATTATTTTCGAGATGAAATTCAAAGTCAAAAAGTCATTGAATACGCTCTAACAGCAAAGAATTTAGCACATACCATTAAAACCGCAAATAGTTATTGCAGTAAATTTTAACTATAAGTCAAAACCCCAAGTGGAATTGGCAATATGTTCTATTACAGACTTAATGGAATTTCCAAATAGATATTTGTGGAGAAACTTTGCATAATTTTTCACTGTATTCAGTAACAGCACATACATAAATAAATTTAATGTACAAGTTGATTTACGGTTATAAGTATCAACCATAATTCCCAAATATAAGATTTCCAATAACCAGAATCATGTTTATGAAGGCTACTAATTTGAAATGATTTTGGTATGAAGCTGAAGCTTCCGAACCACTCACTATCACACAAAATACTAAGTAAATTAGAACAAAAAAATATATTTTAGTGCTTTTTGTGGTGCAGTTATACAAAATCTATTTTCATATAATTATTGCATTCTGCAATTATTCTCCCGGTCTTTTAGATTCCATTATTAACAACAGAAAATCGTCTGTTAAATTTAACGTTATTGAATATCTACTTATACCCATATGCCTCACATGCATGTTGTTGTTAATATTTAGCCAGAGGTTAGCGCTAATAGCTAATATTTCTGGATAAAAACCAAAAAACATTCCTCTAATTCAATCTCATAATTCACTCATTCTACGACATGCTATCCCCAAATCTACTATGCCAAGTGTTAGTTCACTTCAAAAATTGAGATTAATTGAGTTGCTATTTCTAGGAAAGCCAGTAGCATAGTAGAGACACTGCACATTCATTTTGTGAGAGGATAGTAATATGAAATATATCCGTGCGCCATGCAAACGAAGCAATTTTAAACAAAGAGAACATATCCAATTAATAATAAAATTCAAAAATAGCATAAACATGATGAAAATAGACAACGTTGCTTCAACGATGATTTATAAATTTTAGAACGTGTTACTATTAAATAAAGTGTAGTTCAGATTCATAACATAAAATATAGGTATAAAACAAAAGAATGCGTATATATTCCAATATAAATCTCTATTTCATAATGATTTATATTAAAAATGTCTACCTCATTTTTATAATATTAAAAATGTCTACCTTAATTTTAATAGGGATAAATTCAGGTTTATACCTTTGTTGTTACACGTTTAGCATTTGCTTAATTTTTTTCGGAACGGAGAATGTGAAACTCATCCAAGCAAATATGACTTATTTAAGATAGCAACATATTTTGTTCCAAAGCAGAACAGCCAGTAGGACTAGGAAAATAATACGGCGGATTACGCTCCTTCTTGTCTTAGAGCACGCACCCTAGATCTGTCAAGGCTACCTTCGTGTTTGGTGTTGAAAAATTGGTCCAGGATCAATTTCGCAGCCGGCACGGTGTTGGTGGTGGTGGCGGCAAAATTGTGGAGCTCACTTCTCTCTTTTGTAGTGGGTAGGTATCTTCGAAGTTGTTTGTGTCCCTGCAGAAGAGAAATCCCACGTGAAGCTTTGTCCCCTCCAATAGGCTTATGCAACGCAGCATAGCCTCTACGCTTCGTTGTTCAGTTCATATTCGTAAATAAATCCCCAGTCCTAACTAGTTCTGCTAGTACATATTCTGTATTCACAGAATCGTGATTTTCCTCTTCTAAGCCTAGGAGAATTGCAGCCACAATCCAGCATATGTTTATAGCTGGTAGGATTTGGGGTATTCTAACTCTGGATCTCCTTTGACCATGGTAGACGATGATGGGAATGATCCGTCACTGGTTTGGATAGCTGTCCAGTTATTTTTTAGTCTCCTCCTGTGACGTTAACCTGGCCTCAACAGTACTATATTTCCTTACACTGGTCACATGGTTTTTGCTTTTCCAAACTGGTTTCAAGCATTTCTGTATTTCCTGTTGTATTGCCTGCTCCTCTATCCTACATTTACCTGCAACTGTTTTATATGAAACTGTCCGCAAATTAATTTCTTGTTGGGCAGTTCTAGGAATGTTTAATGCCACACTTATCCCACTTTTCTTCGACGTATATTTCGCAGTCTTCAATTCCTTTTCTTCTAATATAATTGTCTTCTCTTTTTTCTCCGGTCACTCAAGCAGAGTCTTGTTCACTTTAACTAGATTTGCAAGCCTCGTTTTCGTTGTCGTCTTTCTTGTTGGTGATGCTGTTGTTGCTGGTAGTGTTGGATCTGCTGCTGCCACTAACGTTGGCGGTGGACCTAGCAATTTTCCCGCTTGATTTGTCGCATCTCGACCATGGATATTTTTGTTCCTGTGATGGTGAAGTGGATGATGAAAATGAGGTAAAATTGATTTCGTAGGTCTCACGTGCGCTACTGTCGTTGATATTACCATTACTGCAGCTTCTACAGCAATCATTGTCCGTTATGACTTGGGTCTCTTCTTTACCGGATGAGCGGCTGTTCCTTTCAACGGACGGGTAATTCTCGTTCGCCATCTAATTTTTTTTCTTTTTTTTTAGCAAACGCTAAAATAACCACTAATCCTATTTGGAGAAAAACTAAACGGCTCCTCAAGTTCCTGTTTTTTTTTAACTAAGTAACGATGTATGACAAAGTGTAACACTGAATAAACCACAAAACATACGGAGCGACGGGCAACACGTGTAGATAGACGACGAATAATAATAATAATAATAATAATAATAATAATAATAATAATAGTAATAATGATAATAATAATAATAATAATAATAATAATAATAATAATAATAATAATAATAATAATAATAATAATAATAGTAATAGTAATTTCTTCTACTAAATTCACAAGGGCTGATGTTTGTGGGACTAATCGATAACATCAACTTAAATGTTTAACAGGTACTTTATTTATCGACCCGAAACGATGAAAGGCAAAGTTGATCTCGGCAGAATTTGGAACCAGAGCATAACGACAGGCGAAATACCACTAAGTATAATATTCTAAGTAAAATTTTGTACACGAAAAATCTATAGAGTGTTGTATTCTAAATGTCACATTCATTACGCGTACTGTTTCTCTGGTTCTGCCCGAAAATTCTGTTAAGTGTAGTTGAACCTAAATGGTATTCAAACATGTTTAGATCCAGAAGAGGATATGCACTTGATCGAACAATGGAAACATTTTAATTGAACGGCAACCAGCATAGCTATAAATCATTCCATGTTTAGTTTTTGTAGCTAGCAATGAATAATAACCTGGCTGCTATTGGTAAATAATTAAAACAACATGGACTGCATTTGAAATGTTATAATGTAGAAATACTTGTTCTTCGGCTAGGTCACTATTACCGATAATAAGTGAATGACCTAACGCTTCCTAAGCAAAACATATAATGAAACACGGATATTTAATTTGTATTGAAACATTGTATACTGGGCAGCTGTCTGAGGTAACTGAGACAAATTCATTTAGATTCCTTTATACAGTTACACTATAATTTTAAATTGAATTTCCATCCTCCATGATCCATAACATAAATATGTGCTAGTCACCATAAATATCCATTCGAGAAAGACGTGAGTTTGATATCTAGTAATCCGTTACGTTACAAACTAATCAGAATTTGTACCCTATTTCATTTCAAAATAATCATATTTATATCGATATTTACTTCTTTGGAGGTGATGACGTTAGAATAAGTAATGAGCCAGCCAGTGACTCTTTTTTTGGTTCGCACTCAGTTTTAGCTTTCATCCTTCCAGCTTCGATATGAAATATACCAACCTCATACTAGGAGTGAATAACTTCAGTATATTATTTATAGAACAAAATAATAAATACCACTTACTTTCGACTATATCCGAGCTACCTATGAATTTGATTAAAACTATATCAGATATATACTATGAACAACTAAGTCGACAAGAAAACTCGTCACAGAATAGAAAATTTATGGCATTCTGCCTGTAGTAGAAATCATAAAATGTGTTTCTTATCTTTGAAAAAGTAATATTTTTCTTCAACTCATCAAATAACAAAACTTTACATCATAGTTATTATATAGACTTCAGTATCTGTAAATCGATATATCAATGTTTTACAAGAGATCATACGATATCTTATTAGTTTCGCTAAGGTGACATCTTTGATATTTTCTTAATGTGCTAGTCTTGTTGAAATTAAGTGCTTATACACTGATCACATTGCTAGAATATATTCTTGAAATTTTCATAGATCAGTTTTCATCAGAGAGTGAAACAAAGCAACACATCTTTAATAAGGTAGCGAATGCAATTACGTCAGTCTAACTACCTATGTATATGAAAATATCTCTGGATTTATTTTTCAATGTAGCATTCTGTTATATATATATATATATATATATATATATATATACATATACATATATATATACATAGAAAAATTAGCATACCTACTTCTTCTCTCCCATTTCTTTCGTCTTCTCACACTTTCTCCCTTCCTTCTCCTGCTCTCTCTTTCTCTCTCTCTCTCTCTCTCTCTCTCTCTCTCTCTCTCTCCCATTCTCTCTCATCCTCGTTCCTTTCTATATGCTGACAGCACGTGACTTATGACTGATTTTCTATTTTCTGTCTCTTCGGCACCAGAGGCCAAGCGTGCTGGTCAACTCTGTCTCCTCTCTTACTAATTCTGTTTTTATATCTATTTGAGGGTTTCTTCCTAACTTTAATCCATCACTGTCATGCTTGGCCGAAATACGACAAATGCGCTGCCATATTCTGAAGACAAAATTGTGGCCTGAATTTGTTCGCAAATATAAATATATATCGTAAATTCTGCGTATCAAAGTGCTTGTATTATGTTATATGTCATTTGTAAATATCAGACAAGACTGTACACTCAATCAATTTTACCAATATTTTATTACCTATTAATTCTAAGATTATCTCAATGAAAGACGTGAATGGCAAATACGTATATTAACCATTCTAGAAATTGCAGTCAAACGTATTTGAAATATCATCATGAAGTCACAGATAAGTATAGCGAATTACTATTTTTTTATCGCAATGATTTATATAGATTTATTGTAATTTTTATACAGGTCATTGCCTGGAATTGAACTCGGAATCTTGGGGGTTCAGAACTCATGGCGTAGTAGTAAAGAGTGCAGGCTACTAACTCCAAGATAACGTGTTCGATTCCAGGCCGTGACCTTAATAATAATACTACTAATAATAATAATGATAATAATAACAACATCAAAAATTACCTTACGAATGAGAACCCAGGATCGAAATTTCCCGAAGACTCCTATTGAAGGCTGGAGGGTATAATTTAATGACCTGGGAAGAGTGAAGGGCAGAGTTGACCACGGTGGAATTTGAACAAAGAACGTATTGACAGGAGAAATACCGCTAAGCATTTCGTGCAGCGTGCTAACAACTCTGCCTGATCACCGCCTTAAGTACAATGTTAATAATAAAATAAATATGCTCACTTTTTTTTTACTTTCGGGACACATAATTTAATCATCACAGAATCATTTTTAAGCTCTGATCGTATATATTACTGCGATTTGATATATTACACCAAGTAATCATTTGTCTGTCTATTTGAATAAATATTACGTAAAAGAATAATGTCATGCTGGGACCAAAGCTACATCAATAATTGTAAAACAGTGTAGCTATGAATAACGGTATATTCCCATTAAACATATTAATATCAATGAACTCGTATACAACACCAGTAATAGGTTGGTCTTTCCGTTTAATATTGAACTTTTTTCCGTAGACGTAGCAAAAATTGAAAAAAGAAAAGCAATTTTTTTTTTTTTTTTGCTTTTTATTCCCATATGGATTATATTGGTATTTGTTAAATTAACCTTTACGAGGACTAATTACATGAAATGTCGCATTTAGCGTCAGTATAAATATTTATGTTACGAATAAAATAATCGATATTTATTTTACCTATATATAGAACAAAACGAAATGCTGCACTTTAAAACTAATGATAATCTTCTAAGGTAAAATATAATAGTAATGGTCAAATTTGATTCAATGCCAAACATACAGTTCGTCTGCTTGAATATAATGTACATCAATACTTCCGAAGTAGTATACTAGGCAATAAGGGAATTTATCTCTGGGCCAGCTATCTAACTGAAATAGTGAATTACTCGCGCAGGATGGGTCAGACGTCAGTATATTGTACCAGATTTACCATCAGTTAAGGGAGACATAATTGTAAATCTTCGTATTCCTCGCTGACTACGGCTAAACTAAAATAAAGAAAATTAACAAAACGTATGCCTGCTTTAAAACTACTTTTAAGATCGGAAGCACACGCGGAACAGTGCACAAAGATTTATGGCAGTGAGTTATTCATTCGCCCGCTTTTTCAGTAAGAAAAAAAAAATTATGGCCATGGAAAAACACGCGCGCTCACAAACTCACACATGCATATGTACATCTTTTATTTGTTTCAGCTATTTACCTGCGACAATTTTGGGGCACCGCCTTGAAAGGTTTTAGTTGGACAAATCGACCCCAAAACCACGCCTGAAATGAAGGGATAATCACATCTAGGATGCATTGACCACGTTGTCCCTCAATGTTGTCGATATATATCAAATATAAAATCAAGAAAATGCTTACTTTAAAATTAGACACAAACATGGCATTGTGCGTTCAATGGATTACCGTTTATGTAAGCTTTTTTTCGTTAATTTACGACCGAAGGATACACTATATGTTTTTCATATCTTGTGGCAAATCAATAGACTTCAACAAAGGAGTTCATGTTGTCTGGATTTTTTTGTATTTGATACTAATAGTTTCAGTGTTTACTACTATTCAACATATACTCTATGGTTTAAATTGATTTCATTTCTCCGCTTATTTAAAAACGTAGTATGTTTGAAAAAAAAAATATATAATAGAACATTTCAGAGAGTTGAATAAATCACTGAGGACGTTATATAAATTTAAAAAAATACTAAAGTAGATTTTATATGTGTCTTTCGCTATTATGATATTATTTCTAAATATACATACATACACACACACACACACACACACAT
>NC_068999.1:12719797-12723695 GCF_001194135.2 Octopus bimaculoides | reverse complement strand
ATTATTTGAATCAATTTTATCTTGTATTGTAACATATTGTATGCTTGAATCTCATGAATAGCGTATGAGGTTTTTATAAATATATATATATTTTTTTTCACATATATATGTTATTCGCACAAAGATTTTTATGATAATTGAAATTCGTCGATACAAAATGTATAATTTTCTAATTTTGATGTATTATCATCTCATAATTGTTTGGAAAATATAATGTTATTGGAAAGGAAATTGTCAATTCCAAATGCGAAATCTCCAATTACAAATAATGGGTCGATCGTTTTAATTGTTTAAGTTTAAATGCTTTTCATATTGATCTATATTGACTACAGAAGAAGGTTTGTAAATTAAGGATACGGTCAATGTCTCTCTAGGGACAAATTCGTATTCATATGCGAGAATTTTCATCAGCTGAATCAACCGCAAATCGCATTACCATGGAAGGCTTTGCCTTCCTGTTATCTGCCATCGGAAAATCATTTATAGCAATTCTTTTCCTCAAAATATTTTTCCAGCATTAAATATAGATGTTGCATGAATTTAAATGAAAACGCGCAATTGATATTTGAAGGTGAAGTACTTTTTTAGAATGTACATGTATACTGCCGTTTTACAGTGGTGGAATAAAAATACAAAAATATATTATTTATTCTTTCTTACAGTTTTTGTGTGTATTTCTGGTCTGACAGAAGCCATGCTTAAGCAATATCATAAAAGCATCGGTATAATGCTTCGCATTTTTTGTTCGGCTCTGTGTTCTAAGTTGAAACTTTGTCCTGTTCAGCGTTACAACCCGTCCATCTAGCCGAACACCATGTATTTTCTGTGTTTCCATTGCTTTAAAACATGGATTTTCTTCATTCATATGGAAATAAATACCACGATTATTTTTTATATCAAGTAAAACATTTCGTCAAATCATCACTGTGTTTCAAATAACAGCTATCTTGGAGAGAACTTCTTTCATTTCAGATATTGCTGTAATTGTTATTCTGTATTAACTTTGTTTTTGATGTTGAATGATGTCTTTTTTATGTAAAATGATAGCAACTTAAAAAAAAAAATACTTGAATCTCCTTTCATCCTAATCTTATTTTCAATAAATACTTAGAAATTTCATAAGATTTTGCATCGTATTTTACAAGAAATAAAATATAGGATTTGTGATGTCAATAATTATTGTTAAAACATTTAAGTCACACGTGTACTCTTTCGCGCATAATATTGATTTCATTATATAGCAAAAGGAGAGTAGGTTTGGGGTAAAGATAGGTCAATTACTCCCAACCTAGTGTTCAAATGGTACTGATTTTATCGACCTTGGGAGAATAAAAGATAAAGTCGACTTCGTCGGAATTAGCACTCTGCATATGAAGACAGACAAAATACCTATTAGCATTATCCTTAGCGTATTAACGCTTCTGCCAGCCCACCACTTTATTTCTGGCATAATACTAAAAGAAATTTCAATTATTTCTTCTGTCAGTCAATATCACAAAACTTCTTATTAAATAACGCAATAGAAGAATTTGTGGATTATTACCTCGGGAATCAGATAAATATGTTAACGGTTAATTTCGAAAAGAAGTTAATTTTCTCTATTATTTTGAGAAGTGGAACCGTAACTATTCATAATCATCCAAATATATAAAAAAATCCAATTCTGAAGAAATTATAGAAGGTGTACGCGACATAATAAACTTATTCGCTCATCGAGATTCCTCTAATGTATCAATTGTGTTCGAAAATTCTACGCGTATTTGGAAGAAATACTAGATGTTCTGTTATAGGAGGCAGTTGTTGCATGAATTTCCAAGTAATAGTCTCAAGAAAGCCTCTAGTTAGGAAGTTCGCTTTGTAACTACTATGGATTCAGCTTACATGTTGTGGCAAATCAGATTGGGGAAGTGCCGTCTACAACGCCGCGGGTCTACCATGAAATTCTGACACAAATACGCACATACATGTGAGATGATAATATTGAGTGCTTCATATCGCACTTGTCGATAACATTTCTTTATTTGCGGATTAAGGATGCTATGGGTTTCATATTAAGAAAAGTATGAACATATCTTAGCGTCTTAATAATTTCTCAAGCCGGTCACTAGGACAAAGATGTTCGCCTCTGATTTGGAAAGCACGGCCTCGTTTATTTCGCGCAGATTCTCGAGAATTCTCGTGAAAAAGGCAATGAAGTAAGGTACTTACAGTTGGGTGGCATCTTTTGAATGTTTGGCTCCCTTTAATATCTCTTTTTGGCAAATTTCGTGTAGTCAATTTGTTTGCACTATCTTGTTTTTACATTATATACAGAAGAGATCATTTATATAATGATGTACTAAAGATGAGTGCTTTGGATAATATAATTCACGACGTAAGCAAAATAACCCACAATTTCAGGCTGAAGAATGAAATGCAAATAGTGACACCAGGATTTTAATATGCAAAATATTATTACAAGACGACTATCACACCTTAGAAAGCATCAAGGAGATCGGAGACAAGTAATCAAACCAGAATGTACAATTTTTGTACGCCGAAAATGGTTCTGATCTAGAGCCAAAATAACTGAATTTAATCTGAAAATTTCCTTTTTATATAAACGATCAAGTAATTATTGAATGGCGTTTAATTCTGTTTTGTTTATTTCTTGACAGCGGCACATTCTCGTATTGTTGGCGCATACAAAGAAGCTGTTTGAATCTAAGGTAATATTTAGTAAGATCTTTACTTATTACTAATCCTTTATTGTTGTTTTACATTTCTGTACTGACACGATTTTCATCAAAATTTCCACGGTCAATATTCAGAACGAATGTTGTGACTTAATATGCATGCCATGAATTATGCAAGTATGTTAATTTCAAAATTGTATTTAAAAAAATTATTAATACTTATTTAAATGTAATAAGCCGCAATAATGGAAATAGTTGCCTTGTTTTATTTTGCAGTTTCAAATATATATTCTATAATGTTGTATCCAACGACTGTAGACACGTATTTTCAGTTCGTATGTCGAATTTTAAATATCACATTCTATATTTCTATTTTCTAATTTGAGGTGAACTTGTACATTATAACATTAAGATTAGCAATGTGCGCCATTGTGCATAAGTATTTGTCTGTATATCTCTGTAAATCTCCAGCTCATGTTTATAAGGTATGGCTAAAAATCTTTGCTTTACAAAGGTACGTTGCTTTATTTTACTATGTATTGGGCAATATTGATTCCTCCAGTTGTTGTTACTGTTGTTCTTCTTCTTCTTCTTCTTTTTCTTCTTCTTCTTCTTCTTCTTCTTCTTCTTCTTCTTCTTCTTCTTCTTCTTCTTCTTCTTCTACCACTAAAACTACTACTATTTCTTGTTGCTCTCACCTCATCGTCCATTCCTCTTCTCTTCTTCTCTTCTTCTCTTCTTCTTCCTCCCCTTCTCATCATCCACCTACTCCTTATCTTCTTCTTCCTCTCTCTCTTCTTATTCTTCCTCCCCCACATCCTCCTCTTCTTCTTCACATCTTCATCTTCCTCTACTTCGTCTTATCTTTCTTCATCTCCTTCTCCATCTTCTTCTTCTTCTTTCCCCCACCTCTTCTTCTTCCACTCCCCTCCCCACATCCTCCCCCGCTTCTTCTTCTTCCTCCTCGTTTTTCGTCGTCTACTTCTTCTTCCTCACACTCCTCCATTTCTTTTTTTTTTACTTATTTTTCACCAAAAACAATACCGAAACAACACCGAGTAACTACGGGTAGTGCACCAGTATTAACTCAGCCATGGGCTGAAATCAGTAAAAGATAAAAGATATATATATATACTATTAATCTTTCACTCTTTTACTTGTTTCAGTCATGTGACTGCGGCCATGCTGGAGTACCGCATTTTAGTCGAGCAAATCGACCTCAG
>NC_068999.1:12717143-12719625 GCF_001194135.2 Octopus bimaculoides | reverse complement strand
GGGGGGGGGGGCAAACACAGACAAACACATATATATAAATATGTACATATATACGACAGGTTTTTTGCAGTTTCTGTCTACTAAATGCACTCACAAGGCTTTGGTCGGCCCGAAGCTATAGTAGAAGACACTTGCCCAAGTTTCCACGCAGTGGGAATGAACCCAGATCTATGTAGTTGGTAAGCAAGCTACTTACCACAAAGCCACTCCTGCGCCAATATATATATATATATATATATATATATACATATATATATACGTATATCACCTTTCTATGTTTGAATTACTAGATTTCTCAGACGAACTCTATTGTGCGTATATACCATAACTATGGAATTTTTGCTCTTATCTATTACGTGTTGATAAGTCTCAGCTGCAGATATAAAACATACTGATAACATTCAAATGGATTACTAATACGATTACGTACGTACAACAAAATACGCTTTGAGAATTTACTTAGAAACTGCTGCCGTATGTTCTCCAAAATTTACCAGACCCACTTCAGATGCATTTAGCATTGTATTGTTCAATGTGTACGTAGCATGAGAAATTCTACAAATACGTATATAGGCATGAAAGCACATACTCATTCATGAAAGTATAGATGCATGAGTATGTGAGTGTGTGTTACAATGTCGTGCAAACGTATATATGAAGGCATGTAAGTATCTGTAAATAAGTAATGGCGATTACGGATATATATATACGCATATATATATATATATATATATATAAGAGGAAAGTAGGTAGATCTAAGATCTCGAAGAGTGATGCAAGTAGCCGCTGGTACATATCTATACCGTACGGAATGGCGTTAGTACTATTTTTCAATTCCAGCTGGCTAATGACACAAACTATGTCTGATACATTAGAATCAGGGGACCGAACGCTTGCCATCTGGTCATTTCACAAGACCAGTAGACCAGTTTGGTCTTAGAGAATTTGCCCTTCCTTAGTAGTGGAGAAAGTGTTCTGTTGCGTTTAACATTGTTCTATACGGAACAGCCCGTACAAACAGCCATGTTGAAGTGGCAAGAAACGTTTCGTTTCAGTTGAGTTACTACGTGTACCTTGCTTGTTGGAAGATCGACGGCTCAATGTCGCTTATTTGTGTATATATTACGAGCTAGAGTGAATGACCACCATCTCTGAGAAAGGAAAAATATATCTCAAAGAATCTGAAATTTATCATCAAACGAAGAAATGTTCAACAAAAACGCAGACTATTACAACTTAGTACTCAGTAGGGCCGGATGCAGAGTTTGAAATATCATACACCGAGTATAAACTACGGTGAAAAGAACATCATGGATATAACGAATAGTAACATAAAATTTTAAAGATCTGGAAACAATACGCTAAAGAAACAAGGGTAAGATTAAAAGATACATATACACTAAATAACAGTGATATCCTACATATGAAAACCAATTTATGCTTCGTTCGTCTAATGACATTCATAAAAATAAAAATGAAATTAAAATACATAAGCCATATATAAGTAAATTTGATTCACATCTAGGTAATTGTAGTTGAAGTTCTAATAAGCACAATCTCATATGGTCAATTATTCTATTCGCTAAACAGACAAAAGGTAACTTGGTTAAACCTCTTTATAAGCTATTGTCAAAACACATTCATAAGGAATATAAGTATTATGAAATAATTAGCTTCAGAAAACTCCGTGTAGGATTTTCTGTCTCGACTAATATTTCCTACATTATATCATCATTTAACAATAAGAAGTTAATTGATTTCTATCATAATACGGTTAAATTTAATACCCATACATTACAGGATAACATAAAAGATTGTGATTAATTTTTTTTACTGTCCTAATGAACCTTCTAAACTACAAAGAGAAACCACCCACCTTGTATCCCATCTTAACTAAAAAAAAAAACCTAACGATATGGGCAATCATAATACTGAATTCAGTTCTATAAGGAGAAATATAAATGATGATAAAAAATACGTATTGTGTTTGTAAAATTAAAAGATAATTGTTTCTGTAAAAGATTTTGGAAGGAAAAAATATTTTATATAGATGTAAAGTGGAATCTGAGGGTGAAAACACCTTCTATATAACATTGATGGAAACTTACGTTGCAAAAGTTATAGCGAATCATGAATGTACTTTTAGAAGGAGGAATAAAACCACTTATACCAGTCTAAGTAAATTTATTTGTGACTTAAAGTGTTACCTAAAGTGCGAAAACAATAGACATGCCAATTCCTATAAATTTGGAAATATTCGATGCGAACTTTGTTTTGAAAAGATTTTTCAAATTTTAAATTTTAAACGTAAACATTTTAACTTTAAGAGAAAGGGAAGGCTATCCTGTGTGCACGCCAACAAATACGTGTTTACAAAGTACAGTTAAATTCAAAATTTACTGAAATTATAAATTGATTAGCTAATAAGTATGTATTTAAATATATATATATATATATATATATATATATATATATATATATA
>NC_068999.1:12712048-12716355 GCF_001194135.2 Octopus bimaculoides | reverse complement strand
ATATACATATATATAAACAATATATGAGTATATGCATATATATGTACATGTATGTATATACGTTCATTCATATGTACATATAAATACATAACTGGGTACATGACGTGGCAAAAGAACAAGGACAAAAATGGTATATATATATATATATGTGTGTGTGTGTATATATATGTGGGTGTGTGTGTGTATGTATATGTATATATATATGTGTCTGTGTGTGTGTATGTGTATATATATATATATATATATATGTATATATGTGTGTGTGTGTGTGTGTGTGTGTGTATGTACTCGCAAATTACGTTTGCTTTTCAACTTTTACTTCTGTGTTGTGAGATAGTGTCGAAAGTGCAACTATAATGAGATAATTAACTATGGAACTCAATTAGATATCAACAAATATTAATTAGATATCAGGTATACACGCATCTGTTAGCTGGCCTGGTTTCAATTCATATTTACATGGACTTTAATTTGTTTATGTATAGATACATACATACATTCACTCCTACATACATACATACTTAAGTACGTACGTACGTACGTCCATATGTCTGTGTGTGTATTGTGTATCCCTGCTTGCTAGCGTGTGTCTGTTCGTATGTGTGCGTGTGTGTGTGTTTATGTAAGCGCGCTTTTTCGGGCGTGTCTCTATGTATCTGAGTGCATGTGTCACTGTATATACAGAATTGAGATTTGTTTTAATTAAGCTCTAATACGACATATAGAATACGTCTATATATATAAAGTGCATCTATGTCAATGAAAGTCTTCCACGTGATTTGTGTATAGCTGAAATATTTATATTTTCCCAAATCTACTTTATGACCATAATTAATTATCTGATTTTCTTTCCGCTTCCACTTAGACGAAAAACAAAAGTAATGCATGTAAGCAAAGTTCACATAACATCTGTCAATATCTCACATCATTTCACCAAGCAATTAGCAGAAACAGATGTTGAACTGAGAATGTGTTTGTTGATTTTACCAGAACAAGTGGACACTCTGAGTTACTAAACCTTTATAAACACCCGCTCTAAAGAATATATGAAAACAAGGAGCTTCGTTTCTTCAATACTTTAATACTATTGGGTACTTATATGCCATTATTTTAATATCATGTTTTGGAGTTGCAATGTCGGCTGACGTATATTTTACAACGAATAAAGGTCATTCAATCTAATCAATTGCAATGCCTATTCCGTATTTTATGGAAGTAGTTAGGTATCCATCAGTCTTATTTTCTTCCATTTTCTTATAGCCTAGTGTACTAGTGTAGTTTTTTTTTTTAATCAAACATTGAAAACTGAAAGAGCTTAATCTTATTTATCGGATGATATATCTGAGATTTCGGAATATTTTGTCATCAAGATTTCTAGGTTAGATAACTCAGAAAAAATGTCCTTAATTATAATTAGTGTTGGCATTGAAGGTACTAATCGGTGAACAACTAACTACGCAAAAATGTAAGCTGTTGGTCTATAATTCGCACGTCATCTACTTTCTAAATTTATCAAGCCATTCCGGTTTCAAAAGTCATTGACAATACGTATTTTTTCAGGATTTACGGGCTTCATTAATCTGTTACATACAGCAATGAACTTTCACATCATAGAATTTAAAGCAAAATCAATTACTCATTAGAAATCATGCGTTCCAATTGAGACAGTTGCATAGACTTTTATCTTTATGAGTGCCCCTAATATCAACATGTATCCATGATTTTAAGTATTCCCTTTTCTAATTTTTCTTAATGTAAATTTATATTATATACAAGTGTTTTAATTTTCGCAGACCATCATTATTGTCGCTTGTTCATTTCTGCATACACGCACTGGTCACTTATAATCAAATACTTTGAATCTTAATAGACACAACTGAAATTGATTGCGATGCTGCGGAGAGAGGTCCCTGTTTTTTGTGCTTCAAACTTGTAAGACCATAAAATATATCTATGTAATTATATCGAACGAACATCCTATCAAATTTTTGTATCCCACAATACGAAAATCTTACCTTTAATCATGTAATATATAAGTATGTAATTTTACATAAATCTTTCCATAATTTGTCGCAGTGTGTGGGAGAATAGTCAAATATATTATGTATAAATGTAGTTGACACAAGGATTGTGTGAAATTTGTTAGCTAAAGAATAATCAAGGACGAGATCTGTGAGAAATTACATATTTCTGAATTCTACATCTATTTCCTCTTCCGATAATTGCATGAAATTGAGGCCACTATTACAAAAGTGTTGGTATCCGTCGTCTAATATTAGGCATTTTGACAATTATAATCGCAGCCTACATTGCAGTAATTATTTATAATGATCATTCCTCTCTGCAGCACTTTGGGGAAAATTCTTATACGCTGGTTTCATTCTTACAAAAATTTATAAAGTAAAATTGTTGACAAAGTGTGTGAAAGTATTTTGCAGGTTTTGTTTTTGTTTTTATGTCTTAGATTGCGTAGAATCCACCATAGGCACCTCGGCCAGGTCATTTATTTTGTCTCTAATTAAGAGTAAGGAACATAATACCCACTTTCAACGAACATCTTTGAAATATGGTATTCGACATAATGTAGCGTGCTTTTCTTATTATGTGTTAAAAACGGCACCACTACCTTTTATTCAATACAAAGAAGTAATTACAGAATGACACATTACTGATGGTTTATCTCTTGATAGTATATGTCTGTAGAATTGGCTTACAATAATTGAATTCTGTATAATTCTTGAATCGCGATATTCAAGTTATCTATTAACTATATTATTACCTATATTATATCTTCCCTTCGGTTCCCCTACATTGTATGCGTTGCTAATTGAAATGTACATCAGGCTGATATGTACATAGATACAATGACAGGTAAAAGTATACGTATATACCTGTGTGTATATAAACTTGCACGCATACATATAAATGCACACGAAATTCATTGAAAAGAATACAATGAAGCCCGGTTGGGCACAATATAAAAGCATATAATGGTGCATTCGTCACCAAAGAGCTCGGCAAATATTCCTATAATTTATAGTTATTGTGGAATCAGGAACAAATATGTATGTGTGTGTTTTTGTGCCTGTGTTTGCTCCACCACAACACATCTTGACAACCCGGTGGTGTCTTTACGTATCCTGTAACTAGTCGGTCCGCCGAAAGAAACTGATAGAATAAGTACTAGGCTTAAGAAATAAGTCTTAGTGTCGATTTGTTCGACACTCCACTAAAACTCTACAAGGCGGTGCTCCACAATGGCCGTCGTGAAATAACTGAAACGAAATAATACAAGAATATACGTAGCTGCTACGGAAATCCACTATCGGCCTTCCCCTCTCCTCCTCTCTGTGTTTGCCTGTGCGTATGTTTGCTTGTGCGTGTGAATTTCTGTATGTCAGTATATGGATATAAAATGTTAAATATATCACTTAGGTAACTTTTAGATCCTTATTTTTAAGTACGTTACGAAGAATAAATCGATGTTTTTAATTCGGTTGCAAAATCCCCTTAATCTTTCATATGATTATTATATAAAGTCAGCTCTAATCATACTTTGAAAATGGGTATCGATTGTGAATTGTTTTTTTGGATATTCCTCTCTTACAACTGATTTGATACGAGATATTTACCTCTTAATATTATTTTGTTTTGGATATTTCGCTTTATCTTCAAATGTCCTCTTCCTACTTAAAAATTGTATATTATGATTGCAGACATTTTCTGATTCACGCTGGAGAATGATTTTCGAAAAGATGAAGACAAAACAGTATCTATGAAGTCGGACACTTTTGTTCTAGTCATGAGAGCCATTATATTACAATACTAAGTTCAAAGCGAATATAAGTTGAAATACTGCTGAAGGAGCGTAGGTTTTTCCCTTACATTCGCTAATAATGATGAATTGAAATTTATTAAAACGTTTATGAACGTACTTATTGAAGACAAATTAGCTAATATTTCACAGTTATATGTTGATAACAAGTGGAAGAGTTTTTGAAAACGAAACATATTTAGTAAGTGATATTTAGGTGGTAGAAAAATATGGCAGAATCGTTAGGGAGACGGAGATATGACTTAGCGGCATTTCATCTCTCTTTACATTCTGAATTTAAATTCTGTCACATTGATCTCAGGTCGAAGTCAATAAAAC
Organism: Octopus bimaculoides; assembly: GCF_001194135.2. Lineage (NCBI taxonomy): Eukaryota > Metazoa > Mollusca > Cephalopoda > Octopoda > Octopodidae > Octopus > Octopus bimaculoides. Next base: position 12,712,202 of record NC_068999.1, on the reverse strand, counting down.
GAGTAGCAGTCTAGCACAGGGTTTGATGAACTCGAATTTCTCATCCACAGAAATTGCTGGCCATCTTCCAAAATTTGAACCAATACATACATAAAAATGCTTGCGTAAATCTGTATGTGAATTGTTCATATATATATATATATATATATATATA
>NC_068999.1:12708044-12709581 GCF_001194135.2 Octopus bimaculoides | reverse complement strand
ATATATATATATATATCTGTGTGTGTGTGTGTGTGTGTATACATATATATTAGAATATTATATATTATATATGATATAGTGTATGTGTATGTTTAAATGTATTTATGAAAAATGCACATATATGTAGTTATCTACATGATGCATGCATATGTGTCAGTGCTTCTATATATTTACTATATACAGTGTTTCATTGAAAATATATTGACCAACATTTTGTTAGAATTCATTTTCTCTGTACGATATATTACGATTTGATTTTTAATCCAGATATTTTGTGGTCGTGAAGTGAACGTGTTAGGAAATTACAAATCGTATAGCCATAAATATGTTTACTTTATCTGGTTCTTTGTGCATTTTTCTTCAATAGCTGCTCGTTCGGTGTTTATTTACTCCCCACGACATGTCTTAGAGTAAACGTCTGTCCAAATTGTCTGTGATATCTTCCGGATATTTTTATCAGTTTGTTTTGTCTGGCTTTCATGTAAATGCAATATAACCTGTTCTATTCTCACACTCATTTGTGTTTGTTCTCCCGTTTCTACTACATTCGTGTACCAATTTTTGATTACCATTGAACAAGCATTTTATTTCATTATTCCTATTCATTAAAAACTTATATCTGAAACGATATTATGTCAATCTCCAGCTGTTTATGTATTTTAACAGAAATGTCACTATGGATGAAAATATTCCTGTTATGAAGCTAATTAAACCAATATCTCAGAACCCTGCTATATGTAAGATCTTAAGAAATCAAATAATCCCTGAATAGCACTAAATTTGCATTGTGCGTTATAATGGTGAATATGAAATTTCGTACTTATTACGTAATGCATTGCAATATTTCATGCAGTCTGAATTGGATTACATTGGAAAGAGTTTCAGAAAAGGATTTAATGTTAAATTCTTCCGGCGTTTCTGAGGTCAAAGCAATCAAGATACTCTTTGACTTCATATTTTCGCAATTGATAACGTAACTATCATTCAAATGCGAGACGATGCCTTTAAGACTCCCTTCTCCATAATAAAACTGGGTTTGTGTCTGAATTAGATTTCAAATTATTTACATATTAGCTGTAGCGATTTTTGTTTCTTGCATCCAAAATTAAATGATGGTATGATGATACTCACACAATAATTTATTAAGAATTAAGACAATATCGTAATGAACAAAAGCCAAGGTGTCTTTTTGATAGTACAAAATGTATCAGCATTATTTATGCCATCTCTATTTTTCTGGAATAAAATATAGAACTTCTATTGCACTCCTCGAACTCCATATCGAACAATGCCCCAATACGGCTTTTCATCAGCTGATTGTGCAACAAACTCGCTACGCAACGACTGTAAGTTTTGCAGAGTAATATTTAAAATATTAAAAGAATTGACAACAGACAATTTAGCTAATATAGCAGTATTCAAAAATTCAATTATATACTGAACACATTAGCACTATACATAAATAAGCATATATAAGTGTGTGTTTATTTATGTGCGTGTGAGCGTGTGCGTGTGTGTATAAGTGTGTATGTATATA
>NC_068999.1:12705693-12707968 GCF_001194135.2 Octopus bimaculoides | reverse complement strand
TATATATGTGTGTGTGTGTAGAGAGAGAGAGAGAGAGAGAGAAAGAGAGAGAGTGAGAGAGAAGGGGGAGAGACAGAAAAAGAAAGAGAGTTGCATGGATCGATGGATGAATAGATACGAATATTTATTAGGTTAAAAAAAATATTAGCAAAATCTTAATCAAATAAGTGTTGAAAAATACCACACAAAGAATTCTCCCACCAAAAACTAAATATAGCAAACTAAAACAACAAAAAGGCAGAAGTAGTCTATCCAATATACAAGGACAGAGAATTTAAAGTTATTTCAAGTCTAATTCTCTGCAATTGACCATGCATTAATTAATTATGTACAGAAGATGTTAACGTGAAGTTGCATTCTAATCTTCATCCTATTCACACACCAGTTTCTTCAGACACTATCAGAAAAGCTGTAGCATCAGAGTTTATTTGATACGTATGAAGGTGAGAATATATATTATGTGTATGCATATATAGCATATGTGAGTATATCAACGCGTCGTTTGTGAATGATCGAACGTCACCTGTAGTGTCACCGGTGACGTTCGCTTATTCACAAAAGAAGCGTTGACATATATATCTTTAATTTTCATGTGAATTATTTGTGTCATTTGTGGCACTTTAGCTAGTTTTTACCAATACTATTAAGATTTTAGTTTACCTAAATAAATATCCGTAATTATCCATGCATCGATCCATTCATCCCTCTCTCTGTCATTCTCTCTCCCTTCCTCTCTCTCTCTTCTACTCTCTTTTTCTCACACACATATGTAATATATGTATATACATAATATATATTCTCACCTTCATACGTATCAAATAAATTCTGACGATAATATAAATGTTGCCCTTAACAGACGGACATCCTTAATAATTGTGTCTCAAAACCATAATTGGATGTATTCAGAATTTCCCAGAATCATAGTAATATGATAGATATTCAAATCCTGATAATATTAAGGTGGGAAAACGGTGTTATGTACAGAAAGTAAGTGACAGCTACACCGATACAGTAACAATATTAATATTTCAGTAGTCTTATAAAGACATTTTTTGTATGCGACATCAAAAGTGAATTATTACACACATTTCGTATAATATAAACAGAATGAGATATGGATTTAGGTTTCCTTTGAGGAATTGTACTGTATAATACTAGGTGACATAAAAGCAGTTGATATAAAAGTAAGTGTTATTGATATTCTGCAGCATGGATTTAGTTCAAATTCGGCATCAGCATAGCCATCCAATTTGCTACAATCGTCTTAGTGAACTTCCCTCCAAAGTGGATGCATTCATCTTAATAGTGTTCAAGCTAGCACCATTTCTAATTCTTACCTACATTCTGGTATTCGTTTTGGAAGCAATGTGGCTATAGTTGCTTTATTAGTGACTTCAAGCAATGTAAATGTGTTGAAACAGACATATACACAAAAATCGTAAATACGTTGTCGACTGTCATAACGGAGTTTCCTATACATGTAGTTGCATTTATGCCAATATCAATATAATTTGCTCTCGGTTCAAGCTGCTGCAATTTTGCAAACACCAGCTTAACTCGAAATATCATGCTTTGATATTTAGCACGTTAATGTACCTACGCAGATTTTGACCTTCAATATGTTGCACATAAATCTTCGTTAAGCACGTTATAATCACCAAGCAAAGGGACACATTTTTCTATCCATATTTGATACATAAAAGGGCATATAGTTCAACAAATGTATAGTCGGTAATACTCTGAATAAAAAGTAAAATTAACTATATCTCCAACACAGCAATACTTGAGTATATATACTTAACGCACATGGTATCCAGCATTCTTGTACACAAGTGTCTGTACAAAATGTCGATCTAATTTGAAGAATATATCAGGGAGATGGAAAAATATTTAACAAAAACGTAAATGACAAAGATTGCATGATAAAGAATTGTAACACTCTTCATCAAAATTAATGCAATGGAGTACTAGTCATCAACATTTAAAATTAGCCTTCATTTTATCAAGTAAAAAGATAAAGATTATTTTAATTAAATTTCAGTATACATCTTCATTCACGTGCAGTGAAAGGCACGCACTTTTACACGTAAAGCTTATTTATACTGCCATGTATACACATCTATCTATCTATCTATCTATCTATCTATCTATCTATCTATCTATCTATCTACCTATCTATCTATCTATCTATATATCTATCTATCTGTCTGTCTATCGGTGTGTCTATATATCTATCTATATATCTGTCTCTCTCTCTCTCTCTCTCTCTCTATAT
>NC_068999.1:12697672-12701323 GCF_001194135.2 Octopus bimaculoides | reverse complement strand
AGATTTATCTCCGGGCATAGTGTATATTTTTTTTTGTGTGTGTGTGGCGTTTTAAACTTATGAATGGTTCACTGTCTGTGTTTGTTCACAAAATGAAAATAAATAAAGAAGAAAAAAAAAGTTTGGGTTTTGCTTCGTTTGTGATATGTGTTTTCGTATGCGTGAGTGTGTCCTGTGATTTTCACGTAGTTGTGTAAACATTAAGATGCATGTGTAGTTCTATGGGTATCAAAACGTATATATCATTGTGTACACGTTCGAGTCTATGCGTAATTATTCAATATATGTACTTACTATTTTGTTCCATTTCTTTTTTATATAGTTTGTAAACTTTCCGGTGTTGGATTTGCGTGTGTTATCGCACGTGTTTCATTGAGACATCGTGCATAGGAGGACCTGTGCTTTGTATGGCAGTGAACTTTCATTTTTTTAAGAATAAAAAATATTTTTTTTAAAATTATCTTCGTTAAAAGACCGCTTCCTTCAAATCTTCCACCGGTTCTTTTGCCTAATTCCATCGATGTTATTGGATTAGATTTGTTTTTGTATAGGGTGCCCGGTGTAGCACATCCATGTTGTTATTCAGCCCGGTGCTGTTATTATTATTATTATTATTATTATTATTATTATTATTATTATTATTATTATTATTATTATTATTATTATTATTATTATTATTATTATTATTATTATTATTATTATTATTATTATTATTATTATTATTATTATTATTATTATTATTATTATTGTTGTTGTTGTTATTATTATTATTATTATTATTATTATTGTCGTTGTTATTTTTATTATTATTATTATTATTATTATTATTATTATTAGTAGTAGTAGTAGTAGTAGTAGTATTACTATTATTATTGTTGTCGTTGTTGTTGTTGTCGTTTTTGCATTCTCAAACAAATATATAACAACGTTGCTATTGCGCTATACTATAGTTTGGTAGTTTATCCAGTCTTATTATTGATTATTTATGTGTAATAATATATTAAAAATATATAATACACATAAGACCACATTCTATGCCAAAATCTAGGGACTCGAAATTACAAAAAATATAGATGTGATAGAGTCAACATATGAACAGAGATTCCGGTGCCAGCAAAAGTATAATGAGACTTCAGGTAAATATCTTTAAAGCAATTTTTACTTCATGTTGTGACTCTTAAATGTCATTGCAGAATATTACTGTTTTAAACTTTAAACTCATTCTTTCACTTTGATGAGTTAAATAGCATTAGTAATCATATGTGGCTTCAATTTTTCTATAGGCTTGCATGATCTTTCTTCGCTACATCGTCAGCTATTAATCGTCTCAACCATTTCATCACCTATACTGTATAGAAGCTATTTTTAATTCTCATATGTACATGGTTTGGGCACACGGCTATTTTTCTGATGATGTCATTTCTGTTTTTTTTTGTTTTTTTGTGCTGATTGTATTCGATTATTGTCTGTTTATATATTCAATATTTTTTTTCAAATATCTATATTGTGTTATTGCTATATATTTCGAAACTTTCTTTTGTATTTTTTGATAATGTTCTATATTTTAACATACATCGCATCACTTCTGCATGTTTCCATACGAATTATTTGCTATCATATCATATTTTAATGCATTTGTATCCCGATAATTTGTATTCACATATAATACATATTTAGTTCCTCTATTCCCCTTCAATATCCCATGCTTTTACATGCTTTTAAGAATATTTGAATTATATTTCAATATGATATAATAAAATATAATATTTGAATGTAATGTCGCGCATACCACTTTCACTGCTGTAATTAAGATAATTTGAAAACATCCTTAAAGTTTTACTTTCCGTGAACATCTGCAATTTTCATCGTTAGTGTGCAAGCTTCCCTCTCTTTTAAGAGTATCAAATCCAACACTTAACAGGGTAGATCGTGAAGATACTCAAAGTTTGGCATATTTTCTCTAAACATTTTTCTAATACTACCTGGTACATGCCATTTAACCCTTAACGGTGGAGCTTCATTCGTATTATTCCAGGTTATATTACCCAACTGTTTTCTGTGTTTCGCTTCATTACTTTCGTATACGTTTATTATTTATTTTATTTTAGGTCTTGCACGCTTAATTTTATGGCGTTTCACACCTAATCTTTGCTGCATTTTTCTTGAGATCTAATTCTAAATTTCATTGGGAAATATTTTAGTCCATTACCTTTAATATCTCACACGGTTCATGCATTTCCATCTGGATAGAGTATTGGCATCATCTTATACGGTTTTCTAAGCAACATAATTGAATTTCCACCTACGTACATTTCCATTTCTTTCGTTATTATTCATTCAGGTTCCGTCAGTCTTCTATGATTAATGTTTTTCCCCAACATATATATATCGTTACTCACATCCATTTATACAGCATTGTCTAATATTCACCCCCTAATATACGTACTAAATTTGTTATGTTTCTTTCCATTTTCATGCCATTTCTCCCGTAGCTTAAACACATTCATAATTAATTGTCCAATCGTATCTATAAGCAGCATCTCATTTGTGTTTCCTCAACTGCGTTCTGTAATTGCCAGTGAGGAACTATTTGTTTACCAAATCATCGTTCGGTTTATCCCTTAATCTATTGGAAATGTATACTGCTGTTGCTCTGTAGACCATAATACTTGTTCCTTATCACTCCTATTTTGTCTTCAAATCCGTCAGTCAAAACTACTTAATAACTTTATTGCTTTCGATACAATAGAATTAATTAGCTAAAGCACTAATTATTGAATAGGTTGTTATATTTGCTTAATATGATATTATGTTGAAATGTTATAATGTTTCAACTATCAATGTTTATTCTGTTCCCATTTTCCCATTTTCCTAACGCTCATTGCGTCCCCTTATTCCACTGATCAACGCATGCTAACGTAAATCATTGATATATGTCGTGATGTATATGTGTACCCCTGCTAATGGCTCCAATGTAATCCATGTCAAACAACTATTGTTCACGTCAAATCTCTTAGATTTTCATTATCAACATTGCAAACCCCTTCGGCTTGGCCTGGAAGTATATGAGAAGCAACATCGTAGCCTATAAAGTCATTCAATCATATTAAGATCAATCTACAACACAAACTCGGGTCCGTGTGTAGCCCGTGAGGTTGGAGATGTGAAAGATCACTTCCCTTTGCAAATACTGATAGGGCACAATTAACTAGTTTTATAGTCATAACGTTTATCCATATCTTCATATCCTAGCTTTCTACATAACTCCTTTTCAATTGTTTTTCCTAGATTGACATGTCTTTCCTTGTACACTTTCTCTGCTAGCATGCTACATTCGCTTACTCTATGAGTAAGGCTTTCCTCCTTTGAGCTGCTTAATCTACATTGGGAATCTACTTGGTGTTTTGCCTATCTTGGGTTTTAGCCAATTAGTTCATAATACTTGATCGTCTGCAGCTATTAAGACACTTATTATTATCATTATCATTACTATTATTATTATTATTATTATTATTATTATTATTATTATTATTATGAGGATGATGATGATCATCATCATCATCCAGAATAATGTGGTTGGAAAGCAATCTTTTCAGCGCATATATATTTAGATAGATAGAGAGATACATACATACATACATACATACATAC
>NC_068999.1:12694327-12697231 GCF_001194135.2 Octopus bimaculoides | reverse complement strand
ATATATACATGTATATATGTGTGTGGTGGGGTGTCTCTGTGCGAAAGTGCAGTGTCTTTAGGGGGATTGTCGTATTTGTGTTTCAGTTCATGCATGAGTGAATAAGTAGATGAGTGAGGACAAGTCATTGTATATAATATTTTGAAAGCATGACTATTATTGAAAAAGCTAAAACCAGTTTTGTGGTATTTAATTTTCCTTTCGGCTATTCAATTTTACGTATTCTATTTTTTTTATTCCATTAATATTTCCTAACAATCTTTACAATAACGGTTGCCATTTGATTGTTCAGCAGTTATTCTCAAGAACTGTACTACAGTCAGAAATATTATTATAGCCTGTGTATATATATTTCTGTTTTCCATTTTCGCATTTCAATATTCTGTAATTCAATATAGTCGCGTGCTGAAATGAAATAACGTCTGTTAGTTAATGTATCGGCTGAGATAGTTGTTATGGCAATAGGTATTTAGCCCAAAGTCAACCTTATATTAATCAAATATATAATCAATGCTTAGGCAGTCTCTTGATTTTCATAACTCTAATATTAGTGCGATATATGGACCTCGGTATTTCTAGCATGTTTACCAAACGCGTATATTTTCCACAGTAAGCGATTATGTATTCAGAGACATTGGGTTACGTATAGTGGAGAATTAAAGTTTTATGTTTCTTATTCACATTGGCATTTTGTTGTTGTTTTGAGATCTCGGTGATATGGTTATTTTTAACGTTATATTTATTTCTTCATTGCCCAATGGTGGATAAATAAAGAGGGAACAGACAAGGGAAGACAAAGAGATTAAGTAGATTACATCGGCCGCAGTGTACAGCTGGTACTTATTTCATCGACTCAAAAAGGATGAAAGGCAAGAAGCGACCTTCGACGTAATTTCAACTCAGAACGTAACGGCAGACGAAACACCGTTAGGCATTCGCCCGGCGTGCTTAAACATTCTGCCAGCTCGCTGACAGGAATATATGATGCTTAATTTTCGAATCCATATTCCACTATCAGCAGGACTTATACTCAGTGGCGTCACTACTTCTGTTTGCGCTTTCCTCAGCATTGTATTTGAATTTTAATTTTATCCCATTCACCTCTCTTTAAGTTTATATTTGAGTTTATCCCGCCCAACCACAAAATGTATTATCTGCTTTCCTATATCTTTCCATGATTTTACTTGCGCCAGTGATTAGACTGCGACCATGCTGGTGCGATGCGACGTTTTCAAGGCTTCCGTCGAACCCAGTCTTTATTTGTAACTCTGGTTGTTATTCCATTGGTATATTTTGCAAACCCAGGAAGCTAGAGCGAATTAAAGACAATAAAAATGGTTGGTTGGGAGACAATCATAAAAACGCATATTCAAACCATACTATACTGACACGAATACACACGCACACACATCCTACATATACATAGAAATGCAAACACACAAACATACATACACACTCAAGATAGGCTACGCCTAGATTCCTTCTTCCAAATACACCCGCAAGACTTGTCGACTGCTGCCATCTTAGAAGACACTTGCGAAAGATTCTACGCAGTGGAAAAGAACCAGAGCTATGTAGCTGAATGGCATCACTCTTACCAAAGAGCCACGCATGCACCTATGGCTATAATGTTTATTTCTATGCTAGCAGGAGGTAGGTTATACATTTTCAGTTTATTGTTATGTTTTCATTACAGTAACTGATTACAAATGACTATATAATAAAATAAATGTAAGAAATTGAACATAATAAAATAATTGCAACCTCTTCAACTATCACTGTATCTTCCTAATAGTTTTATACGTCCGCCTTCATTTTTATCAAATTCATCAACAATTGTTTACCTCTTCTTCTTCTACAGAGATAAATGTTGAACAGCAATTACTACAATATAATCCAGATAGTTCTTAGCCGCAAACAGTCGACAGAGAAACATTCATTGCAAGACTACCTAATATACAGATACATATTCATACACAGTTAGCCTCCCTCAGTGGGAATTTTTTTTCCGGCAGCGTTTGCAAACGGGCTAGATATCAATGGTAATTGATAACTCGCCAGGATTCCTCTCTGTAATCCACTCTAATCCAACATTTCGTCAGTAATAGTAAACATAACGCAAATGAATATGTATTTCATAACATCACATCCGCATAAGACTTTAGATCCTCATTTAAAAGTAGAAGGAATGTGAGACCCTGTTTTTGTTACATTTCGGGAACTATTAATTCCTAGAGACGGGGGCTAAAAGTCTATGATTACCAGGACATAGTTGCCTGATGAATATAAATAAATAAAAACTTTAATTCTTTATCTATTTCATAAAGATAAAATCGGTTTTCAACATTTGTATTCTTGTATTGACAGCGTTTATATTATAAAACACTCTATTTTCATTGAAAAAAATATATAAAGAGATGTCTCTTAAACAATATTAAACTTTTAAGTTATAGCGACGTATAGAATCAGCGTGAACGACCCCAAACAAGACTGACATCCGGATATACATTACATTCTTCAATGAAACAAAAAAGTATGTCAGACATCTTCTACATTGTGCATCTTCTCTATGGAAAAACCATTTGTCTCATGGACGTACACATTGAATCGATAACAATATCCACAAGACGGTATGTTGCCAATTTGCCAATCAGAGATAAATTGTAATTCTTGGAATATTTATGACAATATTGTTGTCTACAAATTCACTGGTTATAAAAAATGTTTCGAAAAAAGAGTGTGTGTTTGTGTCGGTGTGTGTGTATGTGTGCGATCGCACGTGTGTAGCTATATGTGTATATATATGTATATGTATATGTGTGTGTTTGTGTGTGTGTGTGAGTGTGTGTATGCGTGGATATATAAATACATATATATATACATATATATATATATATATATATA
>NC_068999.1:12689831-12693912 GCF_001194135.2 Octopus bimaculoides | reverse complement strand
TATATATATTACGTTCGCAAGTAAGTTACCGCGGGTTTTTTTTTATTCAAATTTTTTCAGAGGTTTAATAAAGAAATAACAACTAATTATTCAATAATGTATTCATCTTTGTTGTTTACAACGTCTTCTCAACGTTCAACAAGATTTTCAATACCTCGTTGCTAGAAATCACCAGATTTCGACTCGAAATATTGATCCAATCAAGCTCTTAATTCTTCAATACTATTCAACAAAACTCCGCGCATAGTATTTCTAAAAGATATAAAGAGTTGGAAATCTATTGGTATCAAATCGTGAGAGTATAGCGGGTGTGGCAGCACTTCCCGGCCATCCGTTTGTATTGATTCCTTGGTCATATTGGCGATATAAAGGCGGGCGTTGTCGTGCAGCAGACGAACTCCAAGCTGACGATTAGGTTTTTTCTCTTGAATAGCGTTGTTGAGTTCCTTCTGTTGAACATAGAGTTCCGCGTCGATCGTTTGGTTCCGTTGAAGCAATTCGTAATGGATAATCCCTTCCTAGTTCTACCATACGCACACCATCTTTTTACACGGATTAAGATCTTGTTTCACGCGGTGGTGTCGCTTCTTTAACAGGGCTAAGCCATTCCTTACGCTGCTTCATATTGATATATAGGCACCATTTTTCGTCGCCAGTAACTTGCACTTACTAATTATATCGATTGCGAATGGATGAAATACAATCTCAAACTAGATGGAATCTGAACTCAGATCATAACGACGAACGACACACCGCCAATGATCTTGTCCAGCGAGCTAACGACTGTGCCATCTCGATGTAACTAAGTATAATAGAAAACAAAATCTCGTCTATGACTTCATTTTATGTGCTTCAAATAACACAAAATACTTACATTTGAACCACAACTTCCAATCAACAAAAGAGGAAGCAAAGTTTGTAGAACAGGATCCATGATGTAATATTCTACACTTCAAATATCTGATACACTCACAGATACTAATGAGTCACGGTTCATCTTCAATATATTCGATCGGAGTTCAAGGGGACTATATTTATATTCGACTCTATTTCACTTGCAACATGTGTATATTAGAAGTATTTTTTTATCGTCATGTACAAATTCAACATGTCAGTTATAAATATACATTGAATATAGTTTCGAACGGGTTTCTGGGCAAACTATAACCAAATATCTACTAAATGTCGGTTTAATATTTTTGAAGAAACCGGAATCTAAGATGGAACAAAGGCAGTTATAAATAAATAAAACGTACACTACGATGAACTACATATCAAAGATATGATGAATACATGGGATTCGACAAGCTTATGGCTTTAGGCGAAAATTCGATTTATCTCTGTCACAAAAAAGGGTTTGTTTTGCAAGATGCGTTATTCAAGCATCACTCGATTCACCTTCTATTTTCCATTACACATAACGTACAACGTTATACTAAAACAGGATATGTAGTATTACTGGATTCCATAAACAAGGTGACTCACCAGTATGTCATATATATTAGCCATGTAGCCATAGATTAAATAGAAAGAGATATAAGTAGGTGTGGAAGGGTAATTCGTATACCTTCCAAAATTCGATTTGTGAAGAGAGAAACACACTGTGCAGCAATAAAATAATTCTAAGAAAGTATACAATACAGTTTATTCATTTTTGATAACGCCTTTGGTGACATATTGTTGCTACATATTTTGAATTTTTCAAAACTAGCAAGATTTGTCAAGTTGATGCTTTAGTTTTCCTTGAAATGTTGTACATTTCGGGGTATTGGTTTATTGATGTTATGAAATTCGACAGTGTCTTGTATTTCATTTTGTATGCATATTTTAGTGTGTATATACATTCACATATGCAAGCATATATTTTTGTATTAATGCGATATGAGAATGGATGCTTAAATTCATTTATCAATCATTTCCATGTTTTGCTTTGTACATCTTAGCGTGTTTACTCATCAAATTAATGCAATACAGAAAAAATGTTTTGAAACTCTAAGAAAAAGTAAAGAGAAAATGATTTTTAACAGCAGTCAAGGCATCATTTATCTAAAATGAAAGAAGCGAGATATCATTTAAATGAATATGCACCTAATCATTTTCATTGAAACCTTTTCAGCTAAAATGAAGTCATATACGTTTATAGGTAGCTTCCGCATTACTTCTTGCGTCATGTTTATGAGACTTATTCTGCTCTTGTTCCTGTTACAGCTCTGATAACTGTAGCTGGCAAACCTTTGCTTAAAAATGCTGACGTCTTTTCATGTAGCACCGATACTTTAGCGAATGTTCAGATATATCATCATGGGTTTATATCGTGCTCGTTTTTTTCATTCTCTGAATAAACATTAAAGAACATGCTGAAACCCAATCCGCTACGAATAGCTTTTGATAACGGGTGAGAAAAATATCGTCGTTTTATGCTAGATTTTGCTTACAGTAAAACGGGAATCAAATGAGATTGTCTCGTCCATGCAAATCTCAAGAGCGATGTTCCTTTGATTTTAATTTGACGTTGGGGCAAAACCAGATTAACATGTAATTATTGTCGTCGTGTCTCTTTACACAAGGCCATAAGGCGGGTGTAATTCTATCACAGACATTTTGAAAATGATAAGATGTCGGTTGTACGCTTTGTCGCATTGTTTAGGCTACGTGGGAAGAATGTAGCTCGTGATAATGACAGAAACCTCAGAGTCATACGACATATCACAGAAAATATTTCTAATAGTCCTATTGCAACAGATGTCCATCATTGAGAGATCTGTGCAATGTAGTTTAAATGCAACACTCAATGTGAATCAAAACTGTATCCGTTCTCTAGGAAGTATTACTCGCCATGTAGCTGCAGCCATCATGTATAATACACTCATGTATAGAAATATACATACGTACATACATACATAGATACGTGTATCTATCTATCTATCTATCTATCTATCTATCTATCTATCTATCTATCTATCTATCGATCTATGTATCTATGTATCTCTCTCTCTCTATTTATATATATATATGCGCGTGTGTGTCTGTATGTATGCACACTCACACGCACACATATATATGCATAAATTTATATATGCGTTTAGTTATCTATATAAATTTCAGTTTAATATGAATGCGTGCGCGCAAATTTCTTTCTCATTCATTATTATATAATTTTTCTTGCATATCTCAGCATCTTTTAGCTAAAAAGTGAATGTCTGATAGAAACAAAATTCATTGAAATACGTATAGCGTATGAAAAGTGAAGTAAATAGCAAATAATTTGCTAATAGTAAATGAGATTAATTTTTCGGAAACGAATTATAAATGAAAAAAAATATTATCATATGAAAGACTAGAAACCTAAATTTTTGAATAGAAGCTTTTGAGTAGAAATGACGACAGTTATCATATGTACATTGATTTTGTGAAAGCTTTGGGTTTACACAAAATCTTACTTTTATGCTTACGTTGAGGTTTATGTTTGTTCTTCTTTGTTTCTTTACATTTCCCGTTATACGATCCGTTGTCAAAGTAGATATTCCTTGTCTTATTCTCACATACAACTAAAATTCGAGCACATAAATACACACACATGCATACACCTACAGAGCTGTTTCGATGCTCACACGCACACACGAACACATACGTACATCGCTATCTATCTATCTATCTATCTATCTATCTATCTATCTATTTATCTATCTATCAATCTATCTATCTATCTATCAATCTATCTATTTATCTATCTTATGTAGATATATGTATAATATCATCTATATAAAAATCTGCCTGTTCGTTTGGCCTGTTGTACTTTAGTTAGTTGCAGAGGTAGAGATGGAGTGAAAGTGTGAGAGTGAGAAGGGGGAGAAATGTGAATAAAGAAAAAAACGAGGGAGTATAATAAAATACGAAGGTCAGTCAAATGCATCACGTGGTTATTCGAAGAGGAAGAAGCAAATGGCAAGTGAAAAGATAGAGAGAGAAAAGTGGAAGAGAGAAGTGTTAATGACGTGGTGTATGTTGAGGGTGGAAAGGTGAAGAAAGAAAAGTGGGAGAAATGTTAAAAACATGTAGAGGGGAATTCCATGGTTAAAAT
>NC_068999.1:12686292-12687645 GCF_001194135.2 Octopus bimaculoides | reverse complement strand
TATATATATATATATATATTATATATGCACACATTATACATACATACATTCACATCAATGTTTGACTGCTTTTTTGTAATGTGTTCTAAAACATACGGATATTATTCAGTGTAACAAAATGTTATACTCCGCCGTCTCCGTACACATAAACTTATACACGCATACATAAGCAAATCCATATATATTCATGTGGTATAGATTACAATCGATTCGAGTTTGGTGCGTTTTCATGTTCGGAATGTGGTATAGAATGAGAACCATCATATCTGTTTGTCTATGTTCATTAGTTAATCTGTAAGCTGATATTCTAGGTTTATTTTCCCCGGTGCGTTTTTTTTTTTCATGTCATGTTTTGGTCTCTCAGTAAGTTTCACTAAACGCATTTAGTTCTCTAATACTTCGTTCCATAGCTTTTCGAGAGAGCAAAATACTTCTCCGGTAACCTTTCTGTTTCTTGGTTATTGTGATTCTTCTCTTTATTCCTAGCTTTGTAACTATATGTTGATACTATTTGGTTTGTATTAGATGTTGTCAGATTTAAATATTAAGCAGTGTTTACTGTAATTGACACATTACTCTAATGTTTCATTCCTGCTCTTTGTCTGTTGGTTTCTAGCTAACGTTTATATATTTCACTGCTGGTTTCAATGCTACTACAAGGTGTCAAAACGATACTGAAATACGATAAGAAGGTGATTATGGTAACATATGGTTTATTGGCAGGTTTTATGCGATACCGTTTACATGTTTCAGTCATTATACTACGCTCACACTGGGGAAACACTTTGAAGAAATTTTTGTCGAATGTATAGACCCAATCCAGAACCAGGAACTATCAACCAAATGCATGATGTACAAAAGGGATAGAGATGCACGAAAAGCTGTAAAATGTGACAACCGATTCTGACTTTGTAGAGTTAACACCGAAGATATCACCCACGTCATAATCAACGGTCTGAAAATATCATCACGGTTTTATCTACCGATTAGACATGATTTTGTAGCTAGGACACTCTATAATGAAATCCGTCTGAAGGAAAACCACGAGGACAAAGAAATACGAGACCACAGTATGGTAGAAGTCATAGCCACTAATAATAAAAATGAATACTTGTGGAATGTCCCTGTGAAACCTCAATAAAATGTAAGCACAACTGCCCTGATACAATGATTTAGGAGAAACAAAAGAAACTGTGTGTGTACATTTGTGGAAATAAATGCCCGGTAGATGTTAAAATGAAGCTGATGGACAATGAAAAGAATACCTACGCTGAACTATTGAGAAATCTGCAGTTACTCTATCCAGATTACAAGTTCAGATTTATACCTGTAATTATTGTCGAATGTGATACA
>NC_068999.1:12684821-12685433 GCF_001194135.2 Octopus bimaculoides | reverse complement strand
TATATATGTGTGTGTGTGTATGTATGTATGTATATCTATGTATAGTCATTTGTACGTACTTACACATGTTATCGTCGCTGTGGTGAATGTTTTTCATGGTACATTGAACGCAAGCTATAGAATACCTCAATATCATCGCAACATAGAAACTGATATTCAGTGGTATGTGAACACCTGGACACTACATATTCAATTCAATACATGTAAGTGTTTCGAACCGTTGTTTGTAGTATTTGCATTCATTTTATATAATTAATTATTGTAGAACCTAAATCCTTTGTTAGCGTCTCCGTTACGCTTCTATGTGGACCGATGCAAAGTCTATAATATTTTCCAGTTCTTGGAATATATTATTTTTCTTTAGATTAGTATTGTTAATATTGGTGAATAGATTTGTATGATTGTTGCATACGTATCTCAGTGGAGTTCCATAAATTGATTATAAACAAAGTATTTGTTTAAAAATTTAATTAATATGAACTTCTTCCACACATACACAAACCATTCTAGTGTCATGCATACACACGTACACAGACACACATGCACACACACACACACACACATACATATATATATATATATATATACATATATGTGTGTGTGTGTGTGTGT
>NC_068999.1:12684502-12684811 GCF_001194135.2 Octopus bimaculoides | reverse complement strand
GTGTGTGTGTGTGTGTGTGTGTGCGTATATACATCGCATACGTACACTGACCTTCGTATTACATATACATGTGCGTATGTATGTATCTATCAATGTAACAATCATCATATATATAGAGACATGATATAAAGGAATATAAGATCTATATGTGTTCTTGTGAAACAGTGAGGCATAGAAGGAAGATTAAGAACTAGAATCCGATATAAATATCTGAATGCTTATTCATATAAATATTCAGTATCGGTAAATACTTTCGTGTTCATGTAATTACCGCATATATATTGCATATGCATATATAACATATATAAT
>NC_068999.1:12681371-12684336 GCF_001194135.2 Octopus bimaculoides | reverse complement strand
ATATATATATATATATATATATAACAATCTGTGTATGGTGTTTATGCGTGTGCGTGTGTGTGTATGAGTATGCGCGCACGTGCGTGTGTATGTTCCTAAGACTATTCAACAATATTCTTTGCTATGTCGTATCGAATTATCAGGAATATATTTTCATTTATCATTAAAAATCTAATTAGTATCCTCGTGTTGTATTAATTAATGATACGATACTGTTGAAATATTTATCATATCAACTATTGAAAATTTGCGAAGTTTTAGAAAGCTCTTTTCAAATTCCATATCACTAGAATCTTTAAATCCATTTTCCCTTTGTAATCACTAGTAATTAGCAATAGAACGATAATATGATGTGTAAAAATTAAAAAAATTGATATAATATGAATATTTTATATAAGAGAAAACAAAATTCGAGCTGCTAAATTTTTGCAAACTATGAATGCGTTATAGTTCTACTAGTAGCGAAAATTAAATGACAGAAATCAATCTAATGAAATTCATTTTCGCAGCTAACGTCTTTCTGAAAAACAAAAAGAAGAAACGTTATATTTATTAAGAGTATATGAAAATGTATCTGAAATTATAAAAGTTATTCTAATATATAGAGATGGAAACACCATAAGTGTCATTTCATTCAAAATACAATATATACTGAAACCGGTAAGCCATATAATCGAGTGACTTGAATAAATATCACGTGTTATCCCATAGAATTCAGAGCAATTTCATCAAAGATGTCCGCTAAAATTGAATTGTAGTGTCCTTGACAGCAGTGCACATTTTGAATGGTGATTGTTTGAGTGGTTTAGTACTTGCATCCCTTAATCTAGCAGCCTGTATAACTTGTATATCTAGGACAGCCTGTGTGTTTGATAATATTGCAAATATTCTTGTCGATTAAATAAGTCAATAGAATTTCATATTGTAATTCCATTCTGTAGTGATGTAAGGTTTTCCTCTGAAGAGTATTGATTTAACGATTACCTAAGAAGAAGGATGATCAGGCCGTGGGTAAATAACCGCAATTTGTGGCAAAGATAAGTCGTATAAATTTGGCGGACTGAAAAGGAAATTACATACAAGCACAATCTAAAACGCTTCCAAGCACACACACACACATATGTACGCTCAAACAGATTCCCATGTCAATCTACATTGAGTAACACCTCGAAACGGTGAGAACCTGATGAGCTACGTATGTTGTGTGGATAATTACTAAAGCAAAATAGAAGTCGTGTAGATATAAACAGAAACGTACGTAAATTACTTTTATAAAAACAAATTACACACATTCAAGGGTGAGTACATTTTCGAATATAAATTCCGATATGCTCTCTAGGAAATTTACACAGAGTACTCTGAGTACAGTCATTATGTACGGAGTCAGTGGTTAAAAGAGTGTGAAGCAACTGATACGTGCGTGATCCTCACAAATATAATATGAAACACGAATTGTCTAAAATATGATGAGGCGATTAAACCTTTTCAAGAAGCAAAGGTTATAAATACAAACCACTTAGATAGGCAATACGTACTTAAATGATACAGAGGAGCAAAGAATGTCAAGATCATGGGGTTCTTATAATTTCGTTGTGAATTTTATCGAACTTTATGTAACGTAGACTGAACTATTAGTGTTATTGCATAAGCACATTTTTGAGAATGCTATTTCAAATTAATTCTAAACAAAATTACATATGGTGCATAATATAAGAAATGATAGAAATGGAGATATACTATGCATTAGTTGAATTAAAGCATTTTCGATGTTCTCTTTTCAGTGGCAAGTAAATTTCTTTGATATTACTGCCATCATTCTCCTGCATAATTTCCAAATACGAATATATAAAAGTGCGTGGCAGACATCAATTTTCTAACAATAAGGTCATATGCTGTGAGTGTGTGCGTGTGTGTACGTAAGTATGCATGTATGTATGTATGTATGTATGTATGTTTGTATGTATGCATGTAAATAGACGTTTAGGTAGACATAGAAGAGTTAAAAAAAACAATTCACGCTGTTACCACACTGAATCGAGAAATATATTCCTTGACAATAAGGAAGTCTGAAGTTAGATCGAAAGTGTTAAAGGTGATGCAGTGAAAATTCAGACTGAAGTTGCATAATATATTCCGAAGATTCTTCACGATTTCATATTGTAAAACACGTAGACGTACTTACACATTTTATGTACGTGTGTTTATATTTACCCAGAATTAAAGTCCTAGTTGAAATGATCGGAATCTCATAATCGTAATTTCCCTCAGTGTATCGCGTATAATACTTATGAATAAATGAATGAATGTAAACTTACTGTTGCGTAATTTCGGAGTGAACATGAAGTTCAATAAGAAGCTGCACTCTTTTCAATAGTCTTATTGTTATGGCAAGTGTTTCAATACGTACTTGTCAGAATAATCGTGTCCTTTATAAGAATCCTTTCATTCTGAGCACCATAACACTTTCGATTAAACCTTTTCAAGAAGCAAAGCTTCTTAATACAAACCACTTAGGTAGGCAATACGTACTTGAAAATGATAGAATTTCGCTTGTCAAATATCATTATATAGAATAGAATGTGAAAATGCATTGGGACACGCAAGTAACTCATCAATATACTTTCATACAATGAAATTTTACAAAGCTTCTCTTAAATCGTATTTATGCAACAATTAAGGTCAAAAGAGAGACCAATAAACATGACAAATGCATTCACGGTTAATGCTATAATACATTCCAAAATTTAAAACGTTGATTAGACTTTATTGTGCAAGGTGAACCGAGTTGGAATAAATATAAACGGTAATTTGATAGCAATATGTAGACACAAGAGAGTATACAACCGCCATAGATGTTTTATTTCTTCTGGAAATAATATGGTTGATGCGGCTTATAATACGCTTTTTGTGGGTCAAAATTGGCAGGGAAATAAATTATATACACTAAAATAAATATGTCTCCCGG
>NC_068999.1:12679711-12681347 GCF_001194135.2 Octopus bimaculoides | reverse complement strand
ATATATATATAATAAAGTAAAGTTGTGGAATACCGTACGAGTGGAAATATATATGAGAGAAGGTTTGAAAATGCACTTATTTTTTTAAAATATTTATTTACTTAACCGGTTTCACTTTTTTAGAAAAAGATTATCAAAAGTCTTTGAGAATAATAAAAAATGTTAAAAAACAGTTTGAGTATTAAAATGCATATATACATTCTTTGATGATAAAATATATTTAAAGTATAAAGCTTTGTATGAACTTTGTAGTGTTACATACTGATTGTCACACATTCTCTGATATTAAGGTGAAATTGTTAAAAACAGTGTTAAAAACAGTGTATGAAAATACACATATGGAAAAATACATATACATATTCTTATACATATTCTTTGGACAATCGAATAAAATTGAGGAGATATAAAACAATGGATTCTAAGCAACACATCTTCCGTTTATATAATAAAAACAGGACGAAGAAACACCAATTAAAAATACGAAGGTGGCATAAATCCCCGAGTACTTAAGTTGAATTGAGACATATTTGACAAGGGGCTTTAAAACGGATATTCTTTCTGTACACAAGTACACAAACAGCCACATGAACACACACCAACTCCAGCAACACAACGTACAAACCGTACATGCACACATATGCACACAAACGTATGCACACACGCAAATATACCTATAAACTTATATAACTGAGATCTGCGTAGATTTTTCGAATGGATATAATGGAATTATTCGAGAATAAACCTAGCAATGCAGCACTCGTTACAACGTTGGTGCATTTATTGCAAATACTTTGAAAATGCATTGGGGTATGGGAGCAAAACATTGTATTTGCTTGCATGAACACCACAGAATATGGCATTTTGTTACAAATCCCAGCATTCTATTACGAATTATACACACACACATACTTTTACCATTATATTTGTTTCAATTTCAAAATGGAAGCATATGTGATCAATGAAAATAATTTAGCATTAAGCTGGATTTTTATAAAAGGCGCCGCAATCCATCTATCGTAATAATGGATTGCAGGGAAATAAAGATTTAAAGGCAGTGTTTAATTTAAATACGAATGAATATTTATGTTTTCTATTAGTTTTAATTGCTTTCCAACGCTCATCTTTCTTCTGTAGTTGTATCTTCATTTCAGGAAACAAAAAAAGCCTATTAGTATGAACTCATGCTGAAATTAATTAAGTAATTAATCTACAGTAATTTTTACGCCGGACTATCTACGCAGACGCAATTGTTAAATAACCAGTGGGTGTATTCCTCCGCATATCTTGCGTTTCTCTTAAACCTTAAGTAAACACATATCGAATCTGCTAGCAAATCATATATAGCGTATATCAATTAAGAAAGGAATAATAAATATTTAATTGATTTTGATATCACTTGTTAAGAATTAATCTCATAAAATTGATTAATAGCCTTGGTGAAATTTGATGTGCAGCTCTTAAGGTTTAGGTCATTATTGGAAATAGCGGAAGGTTACTTGGTTCCATCATGAATATCAGCACATACACGCGTACCACATTACATGTATGTGTATGTGTATGTGTGTGAATGTGTGCCACTGTGTGTTTGTGTGTGCAGACATGTATACGCAGACACACAGAAGGACAGACACACATA
>NC_068999.1:12675488-12679503 GCF_001194135.2 Octopus bimaculoides | reverse complement strand
TATATATATATGAGTGTGTGTGTGTGTCTGTGTGTATCCTACATATGTGTATACACGTCTTCCTTTGTTTGAGTGTGAATGCGTGTGAATCTGCGTTCAATACATTACATTACGTTAGATTACATTAAATCATCCATTATATTGATATCGACAACCGAATTGAAACCAATGAACAAATTTCAGGAATGGTCCTATTTGGCTTCAATCACCTGTAAGGTTATATTAATTTAATGGCTTTTACGTAAGAGGAAATACGGAGTTCTAATATCATGTGGGAAGCTACGATAAGATGGTAATAGAGAAATAAGTTTGGATCTTTCTAATGGATATTAGCTTGCTAAAATTAGTTGTGTCATTTTCTGAATACTAACTCACTCATTACACTTAATTTGTAGTAAATGAACCTATTTAATGTTCTTTTGATCTAATATTCTGTTCTGGTGAATTTTATATTATATTGCTTCACGCATTTTTTTTTTTTTTCATGTTTGACATGGTTTCACTTTGCATCGTCGATGGCATTTCAAATAACTTGTAGTTCTTTCTATGTCAAAATATGGAATCATAAATGGTCGGGTTGGATAGGCATCAGGAATCTAAAGTGGGCAAGACAACTGGTCATATATTCAAGAATAATTCTGACTAGTCGGTTTTAAATTCGTGTGTAATAGGTACAGTTCGGTGTTGTGTCCATTGTCCTGCTGTATTGTTTATTTTATTCTGCCATTTCTCACAGGAACTGCACAATATGATACCATTCATGTTTGAAGGCGGGAGTTCAGGAAGATTTTTAGCTGCAATTTCTGCCATTCATTGCTCGATATATTTTAATTTATGTTGGTTGACCTTTATGGGAGAACAGATGAGTGAAATGATCAGGATATGAAATGAAGTTAGAGCTTTTATTCGATGTATAATAAATGTTGTCATCAAATCCAGTGAATATTAATGACAAAGTTCATACAAAAGTAAAATTGATAATGGATTTTAAAATTCAGCATCTGATTTCAGATGTCGGCGGCATCGTTCTGTGTGCGTAGCTATGAACAGACTTTTTAAAGAATTAGATAAAATAAGTTAAATATGTCGCAATAGTATTTACGTTTTAGCAGCAAACATTTCACTGACAGTGGGAATTAAAATACCGAATTCTGCGGTCTATCGTGTGATACAGTAAAATACCCATCTTATAATCAGACTGATAAGAATAAATACGCATCAATAATAATAGCGCTTTAGAAAATATTTATCTAGTTTATCAATGACGCTGTTAGTGTTTTAGCTCAATGTGAATCCTGATACAGCAGAAATATAAACGAATATTTTTTAGATGTCACTTTACTATTATCTAAATTTATTTTGCCTGGCTATTTTTTCTGTTATGATACAACACTTTCAAACAAATCTTCCAGGTTTTGGTTGATTTTTTTATTCTTTAAAGCTCGTCTATATAATGCGTGATCTATCAACGACGTTTATATTTATTACTCAATAGTTCTATTTCCGTTGCTTCATCTTGAGGGCTTGATTTCTATAGAATATTCTGAATAAATAATATGTCCATAAATTTATACGCAATATGATATATAGCGGTGTAATGGGATATTTTCCCTTGAAGAAAATTAGTGCCGTTGTTTGTCAACAACAACTATCGGCGTTACTCTTATTTATGGCATCGTTCGTGCGTTTGTACTGGTTTTAGATTTAGGGTTTTAGGGTAAGGGTTGGGGTTTTAGAGTTAGGGTTAGGGTAGGGTTTTAGGGTTAGGGTTAGGGTTATGAGTATTTTTGCCAAACCCTGACCCTAACCCTAAATCTAAAACCCGAACCCTATCTCTAAAACCCTCAAGCTAAAACCAGTCCAAACGAACGAACGATGTCATAAATAACAGTACCACCGGTAATAGTTGTTGACAAACAATGGCACTAATTTTATTCAAAGGAAGCGATCCCATTACGCCGCTAGAAATTGTTGTTTACATTCCACAGCAGTAATTGTTTTCACCTCAATAGACGTCAGTCATTGGTTGAAATTACCGAAATACGACAATTTTAACACGAAATAACTTTAAAAATATAAATGTTTTATATGACACATTCTACCAGTGTCCCAAATTCGAAAGTGTTTCGTTAAGAAAACAAGTGGCGCCCGTAAAATCAGAAAGATTCCACATGTGTGTGTATTTGAAAGGTCCAACTTTGTCACACTCTGTGTCACGCTGAATCTCCCCGAGAACTGCATTAAAGGTGCATGTGTCTGTAGGGTACTCAGTCACTTGCACGTGAATTTCACGTGTAGGCTGTTCCGTTGATCGGATCAACTGGGACCCACGTCGTCGTCGTATATATATATATATACACTTACAGACATATGTGTGTGTCAGCATATGCTTGCATACAAATAAATGCGTGTGTATGTGTGTGTTTGGGTATTAGTTTATGTATACGTGTGTGCATCTATCTTAATGTTACGTCACTATAAATATATGTAGCAGTGATAAGTCAAGTTATGCGTGCGTGTGTATGCAGTTATGCATGACTATAATCTGATATGCGAATGTTTTTATATGTATACAATAGTTACGGCACAGATTATTATTATTCATTTTCAGAAGTTTACACAAATTCGTCAGTAATTATTCAAATATTACCAACTGATTGACTCTCATTGAAGTAGATTTCTGTGAACAACGAATAAGCATTGCACAAACAAACGAACGAACGAACGAACGAACATTGTATCTTTCTACAATAATATCAGTTACATAAATGAAGATGACAACAGACACAATATGTGGTTTGCTAACAGTGTTTTATCAACGTGTATTGATAATTCAAACGTGAGGGCTTAATTCATGTCTAAAATTCGATTAGAACTCAGGAAGTTACGATCAATGTCGTCCTTAATATAGTTAAGAATTAGCTTAAAGTTTGCATTCAAAATTAAATACAAAGAACATCGTAGTAGGAAGTCCACGTATTTGGGACTCCACTAAAACAGGCTTCTATGATAGACATACATTTAATGATATTTGCAGGAACTGAAACAGTACGAATATAATAAATGCACTTTTATTTTTAAGGCAATAAAATTTGCACATTCGAAAATGTGAGAATTCATTATTGGTGTAACTAAGTACGAAATAAATTATCAACTTTGAAATATAGTTATCAATCTGCATATGTTATGATCAATTTTGTTTCTAGCGTACAACGAAAATGTATTCGATGCATCTAAATAATACGAAATACTTTTTTTATACTATCAAAGTATGTAAATAATGATTCGCGTCACGTCTAAAGCTTCTGGAATGAGAATATCAATCATGTTTCTGTTTGAAATTAAGCGAATCAAAACGGACAAGTGTAAGTCCGTAACTCAAAGTGGACAAATTACTTTCATTACATTAATGTATTTTTAATTTACGAATAATTCCTACAATTGCCTTGTCATCTTTTTATGTAGTTATATACACCTGACAGGGATGAATAAACAAAATATATATTTACTGACTGTATACAGTTAAAGTGAATCAAGCTTGGAAGCTTGTGTGATGAAATACCATCGAATGAATATGACAACTGAGGATTCAGTACGTTGGCATCTATTAATGACCAATGAGTGATTTATCTTTCATGATTCCTTAACGAGAGCTGATGTGTTTGCATCAATATCAGCATAATTCCTTTAGATATCTTCTAAGCATTGAAAAGAAATTATTCGGATAAGTTGCAGGCAATGTATAGAGGCTTTTGAAGTTGAAAACATCAGGTTAATTGAATGGGGAAAATGTATATATTTGGATTGTATATAGACAACGAGGCCAACAAGATTTTATTTTTATATAAAGCACATCCATAAATGTGTATATGTCTCTGTGTGTTAAGTTGTATGTGAAGGCAGAGCAGTTAGCGTGATAACCTATGCGTGTTTGCCTATGCGCTCTTACGTTCAGCGAAATATATAGAAACATATACATATCCCCAATATATATATATATATATATATATATATA
>NC_068999.1:12671699-12673322 GCF_001194135.2 Octopus bimaculoides | reverse complement strand
ATATATATACATACATATATATATATGTGTGTGTGTGTGTGTGTGTGTGTATGCATGTAAGCGTGTGTCTCTTTCTCTCACCACTCATACTTACACGCGTAGATAGAATGATAGATAGATACATAGATAGATGCATACACACATACATACACACATACATACATACATACATACATAGACAGATACACAGAGACATTGGAAGCAGGGGACAAGGAGATGAAAACCGAAAAACAGCTCACAATCTAAATAGATATGGAGTAAAAGATGTAAATATAAAGGTAGATTTATTCATCTGAATATAAAATTATATCGATCGATCTGAAGTAATGTCCCGAATTTTGTGTTTTGATATATTAGAATATATTTTGCTGCTATATATCATTACAAAATATATATCGAATCCTAAATTATGAGATTGACAAACTTGAAATTTTCAGTTTGTTTTGCTGTCACCTTTGTATACTGAAATATATTTAATAGCTTTAAAAATACGTTAATGTTTTGAAATGTTTATTCGGTAGTTCGACAAGAAAATGAGTACTGTATTGTCATTATGTTTTATATTCAAAAAATGAAAGTGAAAGTTCGATACGGTTTTTGTCCAAACAATTCTATAAAGTTAAAGCGTTATAAAAAGAAGTCAATAGCAACTTGTAGCTTGTTAATAGTGTCAATAAATATTACATAGGTTAAGCAAACATAAAGGGAGAGAATTGGCAGAGACGTTGCTGCGTCGTTGAGAGGTGGACCGTTCTTTGTTCGGGAGTTCCAAATGCAAATCTCATCTCACAGTGTTAAACTTTGAATTCAACGTTTACTGTTTCGATAAATAAGTTTCTATTAAATTCTTTATGTGTGGCGTTTATTCTCCCACGATTAGGTATAATTTATTTCTGTTACAATTATTCTTATCTGTTTATTCATACATTTTTATTACTCTTGCCATATTAGTTAAAATCAATCATCCAGTTTCTCTTTCAATTGCCATCGACTAATGCCTTGTGAACCAACAAATTAAGTAGAAATCTTCAAACTGATGAGTAATTCTTCTTAACATTATAGAATTTGCCTTTTTCAATTCCCTAATTTGAACTAGAGGCAGTGTATTCGAAATAAATCTTATACCAGTGACAGAACAATTATTGCGACATTCTAAATACAATTTTTATTTATATAATATATATATACAGATATATACTTTCACATTTACCGACATTTCTAATTCCCTCAGTTACGTGCACGATTTCCTGTTCACCATGCGGTATTTTCCAGATAATTGTTGCCGCTGAAATACCAACATTAGACTGCAACATCGACTGCTCTTTGTCGACCAATTGCAGGCTAGTGAACATTCGGTATTAAGTATAGGAAGTTAATAAACATCTTTTTGTGAGTATTCATTCTATTCAATCGAACTTTAATTCGGAGTCAAAGGGCGAATACCAGCGACACGCTGGAAACTCGGAATATTGAGGGTTTCGAATGAAATTGTTTTGATCCTTACATGTAACTCTCAATGAATGTATTGAGTGCCCTTCTTTAATTTCTCTACTCATCCGTATGTATGTACGTATGAATGTATAAATATATGTACAGATATATACATATATATATATATATATA
>NC_068999.1:12670313-12671288 GCF_001194135.2 Octopus bimaculoides | reverse complement strand
TATATATATATATATATATATATGTATCTATATATTGCACTGAAATGTGCGTGCATATGTGTGTGTGCGAATATATGTATCTGGGTGTAAGCGCACATATATATGTCTAACTATCATTTTATTCATACACACACACACACTCAGACACACAAATATATTTATTCATATTCAATAAAAATATATACATATTCACAATTACGCGCGCACACAATTCTGTGTGTAAAAAAACATACATTTTAATTTTATGCGGATAGATAAATGAATAACAAGATCAACCACTTATCCGAGGTTAGATGGACCATGGATTTAATAATTTGTTGTCGTAGATACATAGTCGCCATGATTAAATGGATAGATCAGAAAACTTTTTTTATGAAATGAAAGATGCTGTATGATAAACAACAAAAATATTAATAATTTACTAATAATTCCATGACGAAAAAGTAATTGGTATGATATTTAATAAAGTGTACAAGAAATACTGATTTAGTATATTGTAGAATATAATGAATCGATTATTCAAATCTATAGAAATTATATACCAAGGTGCAATGCCAACATGTACATATCAAAATGGCAGAGATGTAGCAATAAATTGTGCTGCATTATTAAAGAATTTTTAACAGTAATTTAATGTGCGTTACGATTCGTACTTTAAGAAATTTTGCGTTCGAAATGAAGGCAAAATCGATTCATCTATAAATCAATTTCTTGCTTTTACTTTTGCAATTGGTATAAGCTTATTCCTTTAATCTTCCTGTCTTCAGCTACTCCTGGTTTCTTTCACTGTGGCATGCAGCACACATTAGCATATTATATAACCGTATTTCCGCATTCGTTATTAAATTGAGGTGTTTGAATTCATTAGCAAATTAAAGAGATTTTAACTTACACAAGTTTACCTTAGCCATTGATCAAATATGTGTGCATAGATATGTTTATATATGGATATATGAATATAAATAAATATAAATA
>NC_068999.1:12667888-12670303 GCF_001194135.2 Octopus bimaculoides | reverse complement strand
TAAACAAACAGTCAATAGACTATGTATTATTCATTTAAAATGCAGAGATGCCTATAGTAGGACATCTACTCGCTAGAAATAGCAGCAAAAGACTATATACCACAAGAATTAGGGATAATTTCGAAAGGAAATGAAAAATAAAAACTTTTACCAATCTATATTCTGTACCATGGTTTCAAGTCAATTTTAGTAAGATAAACATTATATATCTTAACAAGGTCGGACTATCATCAGCAGAAATGACCAGACAGCATATGAAGCACGAGTCAATAAGCAGCATGGTTCGTGTTCCTATGTCTATTTTTTTAAAATATACATGCTGCTTATTGACTCGCATCTCATGAATTCGCATAATTTTCACCAACATTCCATTCTTCAGCATCTTTTGCAAGAGAAGTGGAAGGCAAATCAAGGATTTCAAAAAGTTAAAGAACTAGATCTCAGATCGTCGTAATATAATTGCTCTTGATAATTATCGACCGCTGCTTGCTTAAATAAAAGCTAGATAGTTGTGGATTTTATATATCTAACTAATGTAAAATAGATGCAATTCTTTAGAGAAGGTAACCTCTACAAATTTCCTATAATTTTTATTTGAAAAATAGTTCCTGTTGCTCTGAAATAGATTCCATTCAAAACATTATTCGTGAAAATACGTGAAAAGCAAAATTATTTTCTGACATTTGTTCAATCCTTGTTACAGTAGAAAGCTCTTTCTGAAGATTTCAAGCCATGGGATCGAATTGAACACTACGAATATATCCAAATACAGTTCCTAACACAAATAGATTTATACCATTTTGGACAAGTTTCATTATGAGGCAATTGATCATCATATACGTATATGTACAATTAACCGATTACTTCAATTAATCATTCAAATCCTGCATTACCCGAACAATCTTTATAAAATTTATCATAAATGTTCAAGGTCGAATGTCTATATCGTCCAACAAAAAAAAAAAGAAAAACTTCTCTTCAAAATTTCTTGAATGGAGACAAGTTTTTGCGTGATATCGTCTTAGAAATACGCAGATATAAAATATTGAAATATATATATTTTTTTTTTTCATATATAGAGTTGTTAGTTTTCCAAAAGTTTTCAGAATATTATATCTACGAAAAAAATCTGGAATATTACATAGGAAGTCTGGTTATGCAAAAGGAAAATTAATTTTTTTTCTATCGTATACGAAGATATTGAGAATCACCGACTGAAATAAACATGATAAAAATTGATCATCACAATTCTATGTAGCAAAATGTAGAATTAAAATATTCGCTCTCTTTATTTGAAGATATTTTGACATCCAAATCTTAAGCAGGGAAACTCAACTGACAGATTTATCAGTTCATAAATGTCAAGACTGTACGGAAGATATTCCAGAAGACAGCTGGGTTAAAATAATAAATTCTCAAAATATTCTTTGATTTCAAATATAAAAATACAGAAGAAATAAATATTACTGCTTTATATCAGTGGGGAAAATTTTATAATGATGTTTTAGAAATCGGTTATGATATAATTTTTTTTTTGCCTTTAATACGCAAAATACTGAGGTTGTAAAGTAATTAAACGCACAGCTGCATTAAAGGAACAGTATTAACGTAGCCTGAAGTCATTGCTTGAATATTTAGGAATAATTTATCACTGTTCATATATAGTAGGCAAGTTGTAAAGAATACATGGTGTATAATAGAAAATCGAAACAAATATCTGCAACGTATACATCAGTGCATAGATGTGTGTGTGTGTGAGTGTGCGTGTGTATCATTATGTGTGAGATTATGTACGTGTGTTTGTGCATTCACAAGCGATTTGTTAGTACACACTCACAAACCCACGTACACACACCCATGGGTACACTCAACACATATATACACAGAGGTACAGAGTGACATAGAGAAATTAAACAGATATATGCGGAACAGGGGGAAAAATTGTGTTATGAACTTCATAAACTTACAACTGTTTCTTTTATGTTTCAATGCATTGATATTTGAGTGCTTGTGTATCACCCTGTAGCTTTATTGAACCAAGAACAATGGAGTGCAGTTTTATTGGGGTAAGATTTTACATTCATATGTATACACGAATAGCATAACCACCCAAAAATGAACTAAATATCTTCATGATCTTCACCACCACCACCATCATCATCATCATCATCGTCATCATCATCATCATCATCATTATCATCATCATCATCATCACCATTTAAAGTGTTCTTTCCATGTTGGCATGTGTTATACTAATGTAGCAAATCGAGTAAGGAATTGAAGGTAGACACTTGGAGAAAACAAATAGATTTCGATAAAATTTTATGTATGTATATACATACATACATAGATACACGCTCACATATATACATACATACATACATATACATATATATATATATATATATATATATA
>NC_068999.1:12664191-12665092 GCF_001194135.2 Octopus bimaculoides | reverse complement strand
TATATATATAGACACACACACATTAATATGTATGTACTTATATGTGAAGAATGAACCTTAGAAAGCGAGAGATTAGAGTATATTTTTCGATTCATTTTGTTTCCATACATTCTCAATGTTTGTATATAAGGATTTGTCTGTCTGTATATGTGTTCGTGTGCGCGTGTGTGTGTGCGTATTTCTGTATACATAAAACCATAAAACACACACATATGCGTGTGCGTAATTTGTGCATGCATCTGTGTGTTTTACTCGTTACCGTACACGATGCATGTGCTTGTTTATATAAAATTCGTTCGCTTTTAGAAGTTCAAACTTTTATTTGAAATGCATCACTGAAACTGTCAGATCGAAGTTTGAAATATGCCGTTTAGAGATCTACAAGAGAAGGAGAACGATCCAGCATTCGTTCGCATATTGAGTTATCACGATATAAAAGTTACTTAAAACATTGATGCAAATTCGAACAACGTATAGTAATAGTGAAGTGAGTCACCCTTTGCAACGCAGAGAAATCCGATACAAATTGTACATTTGTGGTTCAGTACACTTGAAATAACATTGAAAGAAACGAATGAATCGAAAAATATACTCTCTCGCTCTCAAACTATCTTTCTACATATATAAGTGATGAACGAAAAGCAGGGTGTATAACCTCCAGGTCTTTCTTACTTCAGTGTAGATTACATCCTTGTAGGAAATTCAGGTTA
Source organism: Octopus bimaculoides (assembly GCF_001194135.2). Taxonomy (NCBI): domain Eukaryota; kingdom Metazoa; phylum Mollusca; class Cephalopoda; order Octopoda; family Octopodidae; genus Octopus; species Octopus bimaculoides. The sequence goes on along the minus strand of NC_068999.1, from coordinate 12,664,382 downwards.
CATGTATTTCCTGTAATATATATTAATGTCACAAACCCTGATGAATAACTAAGGTTTTTGTTACTATTTACGTAACAGATTCATATTATGAAATGATTGTAGTTTGTAATTTAAATGTTGCATCCCTTATCTTTGCTGTATGTGTGTTTCTGTGTGTTTATATATATATATATATATATATATATATATAT
>NC_068999.1:12660046-12662470 GCF_001194135.2 Octopus bimaculoides | reverse complement strand
ATATATATTTATATATATATATATATATATATATATATATATTATATTGGTATACATTGTGATGGTTTTTAGTAAGCTGCAACGACTCTTACTAGTTTGTAATTTATTAATACTAATTCAATTTTACATGCTTTAATCTTATGAGCCATAACCATGCAACGACAAAGGAAAACATTTTAATAATGGGGCAAATAAGACCTCGACGGAAAAATGTAGATTTTTTTTCGTAAGCGTGTGACTCGAACCCGCATCTCATCAATTTCGTGACAAGTACGTCGATTTTACAATTACATAACAAATATTAATAGTCTTTTATATGCTTAAAGCTTGTAAGCGATCACCGTGCAATGACTGACGAACTAGTGTAGTAGTGGTGCATATAAGCCCTCGATGGAAACAAGTGTTTGTATGACGAGAAAGTTATCCAGATATCAATTAGTTTGCCTAATTTTAAGAGTGAGAGAACTACCTGAATAAAAGATTCAATAATTGAACATGGATTTAAGTGTTTTGATATTCATCAATATGTGCCGATTAATTATGAACTTTTAAAATCTGGAATATATTAATCGGTGATTTTCTGATTCACTGATCCTTGAATATTATCAATACTTGAAATCAGGAGACCCGTTTTACCTATAGAAATTGTAAATATCTCTCAACTATGCAATTGTACTCACCTAATTGTGAAGATGTTGGATTTTATTCTCAAACTAGAAAGGTAGCATTTGTGGCATACGACAACGAAATACGTCTTATAAATTCAAGTATCTCCTTAATCCCTGAAGATATTCCATTTGAACTTAAACGACTTGTGCTTCAATTATGAATTGAAATTTTAATGAGCATCGACGAATTACTGATGTAGAGCCTCAAATTACAGAAATCACTTTGGAAACACATTGCCATTCCATGTTCAGATATATGATGCGTTTCCGAAAATTTAATACAGCAGCTATTTGTTTGATTTGGATATTTGCAGAAAAAAGCAGAACATGTTAGAGTCCTCCATTAAATAATGGAAAAATACTGAGTAAAAATAATTCGTTTACGATAATTATGGAAATGATTCAATTATTCAAAATAAAACATTTTCCCAGAATGTAACAAAAACATTAGATTAAAATTTTAATATTAGGCTCTATATTTATTTTTATATGTTATCAAGCTCAACAACGACTACCATCTCCATTGTTTTGACTGTAACAATTTAGAGGAATCAACAATCCTGAAACAAACAAAGTTAGCCAGCATATTTTTATGCGAGTTATTCAAAATATTTTGCATCCATATTATTGTACTTAATTTAGATGTTAATAAGTTTAGACAATATAATTTTCAAATATACAAATTTTAAGCTATTATTTGTTGGAACAACAATATAATTTTCAAATATACAAATTTTAAGCTATTATTTGTAAATGCGTTTAACATATGGTAATTATACTCAAATATTATTTTGCATATGTCATTATGTTTTCTAATTCTGTTCACATCATAGGCTATTCGAATTTCCTCTTTATTAACGTTATGAACATTGCTTTGAAATGTCGACACAAATTCAGCAAGTTCGGATGAGGGGAGAACTTTATTGTATCGATTGTTACTTATTTCATCAACCGCAGAAGGATGAAAAGCAAATTCGATCTCAGCGGAATTTGAATTCAGAAAGTAAAAACGACGAAATATCACTAAACATTTTGCGAAGCGTGTCTGCCAGTTCACCGACTTATTGTTAGAATTAATATTCAGTATGTCTGCCGAGGTAGACTTTGAAATTTCATTCTTTCGGGATCCATAAGATAAGCACCATTTGACCACCGGAATCAATGTAATCGTCTTAGCCGCTCCTCCAATCTTGCTGAACTGGTGCCAAAATTTGAAAGCAACATCAACGCTCAGTAGCTCAGTATGTTGTCATACAATCACAAAATATGCCACCATGTATTCTTTATTTAAGCGATCTTGTATAGGTTAATGTTTGTGTTTGTTCGCAATATTGTATGTGGGTGTAACGATGTGGAGGTATACACCATTTTGCAGAAATTTATTTTCTAAGATGCACAGACGTCTTCCTTTCGCTACTTGTCACAACAATGAAACTAGAGACTGCCATCACTTGTGGACCGCAAGATTGTACGGAAGGTAATATGCTAATAAATGAACAAGTAGATGCAGTCTCACATCAGTAAGCGTGTGGGTGTAGGGAGGTGTAGTGATCGGGATCAAGGCCCCAAAACGGTACTCATTCCTTCCTTATAACTACTGAAATGTATAAAAGCATCGAGTGAATACCCTCCCCAAATCAAGCTGTTTCAAGCTTGAATCAGTTGCGCGTATGAATCGATCTTCGTTCCTATGGAAGCAGTAAACATAGCTCTATACTGATTATATAGACAATATATATATATATATATATATATA
>NC_068999.1:12658591-12659821 GCF_001194135.2 Octopus bimaculoides | reverse complement strand
TATATATATATATATATATATATATTATTTTAATTATTTCAGGTTTCAAACAGCGGCCAAGCTGGGACACAACCTTGAGGAATTCTTAATTCGAATGAATTGACCACACTACCTATTATTATTTTTAAGCCTGGTTCATTTTTTATAGATTTCTTTTTGTAAACAATGCACCTCTGGTTTCCAAGCAGTGTTTACGTGCAAACGCATACACAAAGAAACACGCATTCATATGTATATATATATATATTTATAAATATAAATATTTCGGGCTCCCTTCAGTTTCCATCTACCAAATCTAGCCAATTCGGTGGATTTGGTAGACGTGTGTGTGTATATTTATGCGTATATAGATGTATGTATATACATAGCTAGCCACAGCTAACGATTAAACTCTGTTCATTTGAAAATTGGGAAGTTTCCATTGAAATTAAAATAAAAAGGAAAAACTTTATCTTTCTGGGTCACTGAAGCAGAAACAATCATAGGATGATGTCTACTGACGGAGCAATCATTCACATGGGATTTACGCACATCTATTACATCGCCATTCGATTACTAAAATCAATTGGCTGTGTCTTGTCTCTCCTCTGCATTTATGCGTCTCTTACTCCTTCTTATAAGTATATAGACAGTGAGGGGGATGTACAGATCGAAAGATAGTTAGATAGATAGATAGATAGATAGATAGATAGATAGATAGATAGATAAATTATATTGGTAGATAGATGGTTATATAGCTACATTGATTCATATAGGCATAAGTTTACACGTATATAATGTACCTGTTAAACTGTTCGTGTTTTATGTTATCGAGTATTTCAAATATGTAATGCAAATCAAAAAACCTTTAAATTCATTATTCCAGTGACATTATTACGTTAATATCTCTATATTACTAAACCATGCACACACACATATAACGCTTAAATGAATACGAGCCATTTCAGCTCTAATTTTAGTATGTGAATCTAAATACTGCAGATTATTTTGTGTCTGCAGTCTACAAATTACACTATTTGAAGAAACTTTATTTGATCCTTCCTGTAAATTTACATAGCACTAATTCTCGAGTTCCAATGTCTATGAGCATGTCTCATGACAAGTACAGTTAGTCCGCCGATTTTCTCTTTGCTTTTAAACGCAATGTTATTAACGGATATAATTGGCAACCGGATATGACGTCGCAATACCTCTCTTTAACCGTGTATATATATATATATATATATATAT
>NC_068999.1:12656862-12658262 GCF_001194135.2 Octopus bimaculoides | reverse complement strand
GCTGTATATACTTCTTTCTTTCCTTCCTTCTTTCTTTCTTTACTTATTTAGCTTAAAATAGCTTATATGCGGGACTGTGTTAAAGACACTCTGAAGAATATTACATGGGAAGAAATATGGGAATATTTTTGTTGTTTGTTTCATTGTTAAGGCGTATTTCTTCAGATATCGATTTTTAATTTTATCTTTCTTTTTGTTAGTTTTATCGTATATCAACTGAGAGATGTGCACTTAGTGAATTGAAACAAATAACGAACGTCGAGAGAAAAAAAAAAAACATGATTTCAAAATAATACAGATGAGGAAAAAAAACTAAAATAAAAAAAAAATAATAATAAATGAAAGAGAGAAGCTTTAAAATAATAAATAAGAAATCACCTGGAATAATGGAGAAGTATTGCTGAAAGCAAATGGCAAATACTTGTGCAGAAAAGAAGACCGAAAAAAAGAAAATCGGAAAGATGAAGTTATCCTGTGGGTATCTGATAGATTAGAACAAATCACAATGGCAAAAGTTGGGCTTTCAATACAATGGCAAGAATATAACCCGCTTTTGTAAAGCTGTTCGGTGATTACAGAAAGAAGAAAAAAAACCTGGAATAGCCAAAGGTTACATGGGAGGAGTACGAAGCATCGATTAACGATTGTTAAATGGAATTGCTCACCTGATCTGCATTTGCAGCAATAGTCGCAGTATGAGCAAGACGGAAGAAAAATGATTAGAGAATAAGTAAAATAGTAAGAGAAGAGAATGAAGAAGAATCGGAAAATGTAGAAATAATAATAATAATAATAATAATAATAACAATAATAATAATAATAATAATAATAATAATAATAATAATAATAATAATAATAATAATAATAATAATAATAATAATAAGGAAAGAACATAGTTGCTTCAGTGATGCAATAGTATTTCTAGTTAGTGAAGTAGTAACCATAGAGCTACTAAGCAACAGCATAAACAATGATGGCAGTCTGATGTTTCTTTCTTTCTCGCTCTCTCTTTAATTGCGTCGCTCACGATCAGTGTGCTTATACGAAACGACAGACAGACAGACACACACGCGCACACACACACACACAATCACTCGCACATACTCACAACCACACACACATACACACAGACATGCACACGCATTTATATGTAGTTTCATTCCATGTATAATTCTCTTTTTCACTGTCTGCCTCTCTATTCCTTATGTCTGTGCGCGTGTGATTGCATGATTCGACGAGTGTGTAGTCACATAGGCAAGTAAATGTAACCACTAAATATATATATATATACCAGAAGGGATCTCTGTGTGTATGCACAATTACACACACACACTCACAAACACACACACACACACACACACACACATACACACACACACACACACACACACACACACACA
>NC_068999.1:12656291-12656794 GCF_001194135.2 Octopus bimaculoides | reverse complement strand
ATATATATATATATATATATATATAGATAGATGGCTAGCTAGCTGGATAGATAGATAGATAGATAGATAGATAGATAGATAGATAGATAGATAGATAGATAGATAGATATCATAGGGTAATACACAACAGCATCTTTTTGAATTAATTCAAATATAATATAAGAAATCATACGTGTGTATTTTGCGTAAATGCATTTGGTAGACTGACAGTGGGTCTGTTATCAGTCATTAGCGAAATATCCAGAATTTCGTTTAATAATAACATTGTACACTTCACATAAGCATGCGCACTTATATTCTTGCTCAACTATATATGCATCATGTATATATATATATATATATACATATATATATGTGTGTGTGTGTGTGTATATAATTATACATGTATGTGTATGTGTCTATGTATATGTATGCACATGCATACTGTGGTTTACGCACATTTACACATCTTTCACATGCGCACGATTACATAGATTGATTGTCACACCATCCAATATTTCTTT
>NC_068999.1:12652020-12656281 GCF_001194135.2 Octopus bimaculoides | reverse complement strand
TATGTATATATATATATATATATACATACATACACACACACACACATATATATATATATATACATATATATATGTGTGTGTGTGTGTGTATATAATTATACATGTATGTGTATGTGTCTATGTATATGTATGCACATGCATACTGTGGTTTACGCACATTTACACATCTTTCACATGCGCACGATTACATAGATTGATTGTCACACCATCCAATATTTCTTTATTGATCAACGATTTATATTTATTCTACTTTTCTCTGATGATCCATATGTTATTATTAATTTTGTGTGGATATCTTTCTTTCTTTCTCTAATTTTTTGTTCTTCTTTCTTATGTATGGTAAAGTAGCATCTTCTAAAATATTGTTAACTGCTCGGATGAAGGTAAACTACTGGATCCGTTGCAGAAAATACTGTTAATTTTCCGTTTTAACACCTACATTTTCTTTTCATTCTAATTTTCCTCATTTCTGTTTTTGTTATATTTTCTTTTCAACCTGTATATTTTGACAGAATGCCTACTACTACTACTACTACTACTACTACTACTACTATTGCTGCTGCTGCTGCTGCCGCTACTACTACTACTACCTCTACTACAACTACCTCTAATACTACCACTAAGTCTCCTTGATATAACTATTCTTATACATCGGTGAAGTTTAAACGGCACTGATTTGGCATATCCTTGATAGCAAGCAAAACGCACTTAGGAATTCACTGATATTTATGATATCAGCTCAATTTGGACGGTATTGGCTGGTATTTCATTCTTTCTACGTCCTTAAATTAGCTATCTACCACAGCATTTCATATTCTAGAGACGATGTCTGGTTTATGTAATAACTGTGGATATTACGAGGTGATCACAATGTAAGCGATAAAAGGAAGGGATGTGACAAGCATAACAGAGCGCATGAAGGCCAATGTGAGTACATTGCCGTATAAAGCAGAATTAAATGCAGCAGCGACGTATTTTGTTACCGGAGAATTAAGGTTGAGACAGTTGAGTTTGTCTGAGAATAACATAATGACAATGAAATGAACGGCCTTCCGTTGTCTGTGTCCAGGAATTCTCCGACGCAAGTGTTGCATCGTCGCAGAGCTGCGGCTAGGATTCAATCGTCAGCCTGAATTAACATTGATAAAAGTGAGGTTGTTGTGGAGGATTTATGTATTTACTGCTTCTGTTACAAAAAGTATTCGTGAAGAAAATTTGCAAGGCAAACAATATATCATTGATTTGGTAAAGTCATATGAAATAATAGGTAAATACCTGCGTACTTTCCATACATTTTGTGCATGAGATTCAATAATGTTTTCTTGGTATTGTTTCCTTGGGTCAATGATATAAATAATGTGTGACGTATTAGATGCGGTCTTACTGTGATTAGTACCAACAAACATTGGCGGTACTTGTTTTAATTTAACCCTACACGATACTTGATCAAAGGCATGTAAATCTAGTGCAGTTTTTTTTTATATACGTCGTAGTTTACAGGCTCCCATATAACATTCTTCTGAAAAATTAATTTGTGAATTCCTTGCTATTTATATTTTATATATGTTGATATGAGCGTCTTAGAAACCATCTCTATATTTGAGAAAGTTACATGATATTCAGAATTTGTGACTCACTCTATTTAGATATGCACTCTTATTGATTTATCCATTAGGTGCTGTTTACTTAATACTTTCTCTTTCCTACCCGGTTGAGAAACTAGTAGGAGTGATTTTGTGCCTGCAATTGGTGATGGAGTGTTCGTATGTTATGTCATTAATCTCGCTTGGCCCTATATGCTGGACTGAGGTCATTTTATCCGCGCAAAATAAGGATCAACAGGCTTAGCACAAAATCAAATTAGATATATGAAATTTATCATCAAAGACAATCTTTTGGATACCTCCACTTCGTATGTTTCCTTATCCAGAAATGTTCTCTTTAAATTATCTCTCTAAGACGTTGAGCGACACTTGACAGTCATTATTGTTGGATGAGTGACTTCTAGAAGGATGGATCCATTATATTTTAAATTTTCAATAATAAGTGCATATGTCCTGTCGCAAGAAGATCTGTTTCGTCTTATACAATATTTATTTATCTGTTTCTGGAGACTGGAAAACTAGAAATGCGAAATCGATAGTGATGCAAAATCTATAGAAAAGTATAGGATGGCGTGGAATGCCTATAACATAGCTTCGATATTTGCAGCAAGTGGATAAGAAAGTGCGACAATCATTGAATTTTCTGCCATGCAATCTCGATATATTCAGATAAGTCTTGTTTGTGTATGATGAGAGGAGACTTTTTTTTTTCAAAATAATGATACTCTCCGTAACTCGTGAAACACTTAGCCTCTAATGAACACATAATCGTTCATCGATATGTATATTATTTGAAAGAAACAATCACAGGAAGTAAAACTGAGATAAACCATATATTCGATAAGTGAAAGTTCCATTCCATTCATATAAATTTAATAATGATATAAGCACATTCTCGAAAAATGCAATGATGATAATAATTCTTAGATACATCTGATCTGGAACGTTTCATAATTTGGCTTTATCTTCACTCAGTTCCCAATGCATTAATGGCGAGAAAGATCTTTCAATTTAAGAGATACGAATAATGTGGAAATGAAACGCTTTGATATGAAAAGATAGGACGAAACGAAATTTCTATGAATTAGGAATCCAAATTTAGGTGTAATATTGGTTTCAAACAGGCCAGCAATTTCGTGGGAGGTGGTAGGTCGATTATACCCTGACTCCAGTGCTTTATTGTAACTTATTTCATCGACCCCGAGAGCATAAAATAGAATGTCGACCACGGCAAAATGTCGACTCAGAAAATAAAGACGGACGAGATGCCGCTTAGCATTGTGTCATTCCGCCAGATCGCCGCCTTAAGACATTGGTTGTAAAATTGATTTAAATGTTTCGCACAAGTCCAGCAAGTTCGACCCCAGCCTTCAGTTGATATTTATTTTATCAATTCCGAAATGATAAATGGCAAAATCAAATTTGGTGGATTTTTAAGAGAACGTAAGACCGGACGAAATGCCGCTAGGCTTGCGAACGATTCTGAAATCATGCCGCCTAAAGAACTTGTAATATTGACACTTTGTGCTATATGTTTAACGTATCAGCCATTATTGCAGTAGTTTTCAAGGTTTCATATAAATATTTCATTTAAATAAATATGATTTAATCAGATCTATGACCAGGATATGTGATAATGCGAAACTAAAGCAACAATTCTAGCACAACATAAGTAATTGATACTCACATTGACTACCTAGCTAGTGGAAAGTTAGTGAAAGTATGTCTTCAATGTGGGTTCAAAAATGGAATGTAAAATGTTTTACCTAAAAGGATAGTTAAAATGTGACCGAATTTGGATGTACGTTTAACTTTCACAACATACATTGCGCGTCCCATACGTATTTTAGTGGTCAGTTTAACTCATAAATTGATAACAAGACGACCATTAACATCTCGTGTTAGAAAACAAGTTTGGCTATAAAGTTAACATCTATAGGAACTTTGATCACATTTTGGGTGTCTTGTGTGTAATGCAAAATGCGTATCATGCAAATAAACACATGCATATGGGTATGCACATGCATATATATATATATATATATATATATATATGATAGTTATATAGTTTATATAATTATCTCTTTATCTAATGGCAATATTTACATTTCAGTATCTTTGTGTATGTATGTGTATACGTGCAAATATAAATGTATGTTTACTAAAAGCATGTATCGATCAGTCCCTTTCTATCGATCTATCTATGTAAATATGAACAGATAAAAAAAACCATCACGCACACCTATACCCACACACAAAACACACACACACACACACACATACACACTTACACACACACACACTTACATACACACACACACCCACACACATATGTATATATATATATATATATGGGAGAATATACAAATAATAACAACAGACGAGGACAGGTGGTGTAAATAACAAAAGTATATATTAGTATGACGCTCGGGAATACGGAAAGTCTTTGACGTTTCGAGCTACGCTCTTCAACAGAAAAAATACGGTGACAAGGAGAAAAAACACGGAGAAAAAAATTGAATAGTGTTCAGTCAACGGTCGATCATATACATATATACATATATACACGTGCGTGCGCATCTATGTAGTATCGCTCGATAAGCGTGTACGTTTCTTTATACAACTGTAACATATATGTTCTGCAAAGAAATACTCCC
>NC_068999.1:12650755-12651749 GCF_001194135.2 Octopus bimaculoides | reverse complement strand
TATATATATATATATATATACACCGTACATTTAAACACATAAGATATGGCCATAATTGAAAATTTAACCCCGAAAAGGAATAGTTAAATTCCAAACTACTATTAAGGTAATTTCGAAATGGAATGAAAACAGATCTTGTGTTCCAAAATCGACATGTTTATATAGTGTTCATTCTCTGGGTGAATCGCATTTACGAAACTATATAGCACCTTTTATGGACTGTTTCATATAATACGACCCTAATGGGTTCTTATCTTAGTACTCTACCCTCATGAGCCCTACAGAAATAATGGATGTAGTATAGATATATATCGTCGTCATTTGCGACTCCAGGTAAGCAACGAGTTAATTGATTATGGCAAGTAATAAGTGAACGATTAGGTGACCAGTTTATAGGAAAGAATCATTTAAGTGAATGGCTAACAAATTATAAAAAAAATATATATTATTACATAATCAGTTCAATTTCAGAACTACCACTACAATTGTAAGTGCAAACTTATTTTGTTCGGTATAATTAAATTCTTTCGCTATATCTCAATTTATATTTTCTTAAATATTTTAAAATGTAGTATTTGTTTATCTTGTGGAGATGTCGACAATTCTGTTATCGTAGGGAAATAAACAAACGTTTAATATTTTTTGTTGGAACTGAGATTGCGATAAAATGTCACGTAACAAAGTACGTTTCTGTTCCTATATTGTCGGATATGAGTTTCGAGGACTGCTGTTCTACGGGTTTATAACCCTTAGATTCACTGACGAATAAATCAGCCTTCGGGGATCATACGTCAATGAGAGCGTATTAAAATTTCATTATATAAAATGTCAATTACACAGGTTTCCAAAATATACATTTGTGCATTAGAATACAATTACCAAATGAAGGCAACCTAAGATATTGGTACGTGTTATGTGAACTGTAAACATTTATAGATTTCTGTTATGAAACGTTTATATATATGTACATCTATATATGTATATATATATATAT
>NC_068999.1:12647995-12649839 GCF_001194135.2 Octopus bimaculoides | reverse complement strand
CGCTTACGACGTCGATCAACGGAACAACCGGCTCGTGAAATTAACGTGCAAGTGGCTGAGCACTCCACAGACACGTGTACCCTTAACGTAGTTTTCGGGGATATTCAGCGTGACACAGTGTGACAAGGCCGACCCTTTGAATTACAGGCACAACAGAAACAGGAAGTAAGAGTGAGAGAAAGTTGTGATGGAAGAGTACAGCAGGGTTCGCCACCATCCCCTGCCGGAGCCTCGTGGAGCTCTAGGTGTTTTCGTTAAATAAACACTCACAACGCCCGGTCTGGGAATCGAAACCGCGATCCTATGACCGCGAGTCCACTGCCCTAACCACTGGCCATTGCGCCTCCACTAACAGTTAACAATAACCACTTCCAAACGCCGCTAACAAATATAGATTATGATTTTTTTTCTTCTTTCACTCTCTCTCTCTCACACACCTTTAGATTACCTTCCATTTCTGTGTCACTATTTTCCTCGCTGCATTCTAAAATAGTTATATTGTTTTACTTCTCACCTTTTCCACTGATATTCTTTGTTATATCACAATAGAATTAGTTGAAAATATATTAGTAACTATTGCATATTTGTCATCTTTTTTTCGCAACCATCTGGGTTTTCTCATTTCTTGTTTTGCATTATTCTTTTTTAATTAAATTTGCTTTCCGTTTCTATTCGTCTCGATTCACAGATTCTTCCCATCCATATTCCATTAATATATATTCTATATCCGAGCTCTTCTTCTACAGTATCGTTCGCTTCATACAGCGAATCGCTTAAACATCAGGCTTCTTTATGCATAATGAATTAATAGAAACTATTTTTTTATAGCCTATTTTCTCACTAAAGTATTTTCAAAGCTATATTTTCATAAATGCGGAATGCTTTCAAATTCAGAATTTGACCCAACAATCAGACAAAACAAGATGAGAGCCTCGGTCAATCAACTGCATCTATTATTACAAAGATTATATTTCAAGAACAGTTTGCTGCAAATATCGTATAAATACCAGGCGCTTACTTGTGTGCGTGTGTGTGTGTGTGAACGTATGACTGTGTGTGTGTAAGTGTGGTTGTCTGTCTGTATGTGTGTGTGTGTGTGTAAGTTGTCTGTGTGCAAATGTTTCTCTATATACTATATGTCTGAGACAGAATTCTGTAGCGCTTCAGATGAGGTAAGTTCCAAGGGTGTAATTGAGAGGATCATGTAAATATATTTACTGTCACTTACTACAGATAAGATGTGTTTTAATAAAGATATTTGTGTGAGTGCATATAAGATTGACACATACAGATATACACACATATATACACACAAATGTACATATATGGTTATATACATATATATATATATATATGTGTGTGTGTATATATATATATATATATATACATATATATATATATATATATATATATATATATATATATAGGCATATAGATGTGTTTGTGTATGTGTGTGTATGTGTGTCTGTGCGTCTGTGTGTCTGTGCGTCTGTGTGTTTGCGCGCGGGCGTGTGATTATGTCTTATCACACATCGAATAGGAGACAGCTGATCAATGTATATGAAAGTTTCCAAAAAGAAACGGTTAACAAAACATAAAATTATAATTGAATAAAAATGTTGAAAATGTAATTTACTGGAAATAATATTTGTGTTCACAATATAAGCCGACATCTTGGAACACAATAGGATAAAATACAATAGTATATTGTGAATATACAAATGTATGTGTATGTATATGTGGGTATGTATGTGTATATATACGCATATACTCGCACGTACACGCGCATATAATATGTGCCCTCTCTCTCTCTCTCTCTCTCCCTCTCTCTCTCTCTCTATATA
>NC_068999.1:12647150-12647583 GCF_001194135.2 Octopus bimaculoides | reverse complement strand
TATATATATATATATATATATATATATATATATGTCTATACATATATATTTATGTTCACATATATACATTACTGGTAATATGAAATCAATAATATATAAGATTATATTGTATATACGTATGGCCAAATATACATGCATACGTGTATCTTTATGAACTTATAGATAGAAGTATATATCTATGAATGTATACGTATACGTCTATATATACGCGTACGCATACATCAAGATATACACATACACCGGCAGAGAAACCTATTCACACAAACAAGAAATCACTCGCACACAGTCCCACACATACACTCATACGCACACATATACACACGCACCTACACACACACTGTCATACGCATGAGCAAACGCTCTCACACTTACACACACAAACACACACACATACACACACAACACACACACACACACGCACACACACACACAC
>NC_068999.1:12642884-12647140 GCF_001194135.2 Octopus bimaculoides | reverse complement strand
ACAACACACACACACACACGCACACACACACACACACACACACACACACACACAATACACACACGCACAGGTATATATTAATATCGGAACGGTCATATCCGATAAGACTTAATTAAATTTTCTTCGCTATACAAGATTTATAAAATTAGTCTCAAACATTGATAAAATCTTTCTGAAAGATATTTCATTACGTCTGTGTTTGCTGTTGAGTGCAAATGAGTATATGTTGCTTAGCATAACTGAAAATAACATTATTTTTCAAATGTATTAGTGAGTCTCAGCTCTTTTTTTTTTCTGATCTGCCAGAAATAGTTTAGAGAGGGCCCTCACATTCACAAACAACATAACCTCTTTAAACGGGAAGGTCATGTGGGATTGTGCACTTTTATTTACACCGTGTCAAGTAAATTGTAAATATAATTTCGGTTTTGTTAACAGGCTTGTAAAACTAAAATTGACCTACGACCAGAAACGAAAGCGAACTTCGAAGGAAGACGATGTAAATCAAATGAAAAAAAAGCACCGTGTATAAAATTAACTCGCTATGCTACCAAATACGAACGGTCGCATTGTACAATATAGGCATAGACACACTTTATGTATGAACACAATATGTTATTATCGCGGCTGTTGTGTCATAGAATATCGTTCTTATTCGTGCTTGTCATAAATAACAAGGATATTGAAATAAGAGTAACGATATCAACATTGTCTTAATACTCCTAGAGAAATGGGAAGTAGTGTGCTTTTTCTGGAAGTTAAAGAAGACATGTGTGTTTGAGACATTTCTAGTGTGCAATACGCTTGCTAATTATAATAATGACAAGAACGTTGAAATGTGAGTTGATGGGAATTGTTCTATAGATAATGCCATTCAACTCGTTATATTCCAGAAGGACATCTTCCCTTTTGTAATTTGACTGTTTTCAACAAATGATTTGTTCAGAAACATGAGATACAACGAAGCCGCCATAGTAGATATAGCATTGTGATATCTTATCGCTTTAAGCAATAGTAACTCTTAAAGCCTGGAGATTTGTAAAGTTACACAGTGGAGGTTAAATTGAAGGTGTTGGAAACGAATAGACCCAGCCACGGTCGTGAGATAAAACGTTTCCTTGCCCACAACATGGTTTCGGATTCAGTCTTTTGTGTGTATTACTATAGCCATGGTGTGGCCAAGACCATTAAGTGGTTTCCGTACACGGGATCTCAAAAATCAACTCGAATATATGATCGTATGTGTATTTCTGTATATTAATATGTATCTATATGTGTGCGTTTGTGTGGGTGCGTGTGTCCTTCTTTCCCCTCCACATAACTTAGAATTTTCGCAAAAGTGATCGATATAATAAAAATCTAGCTTAGAAATGATGTGCTGTGTTTGATTTACTCAGCTAAAACCCTCCAAGAAAGGCCCCAGTATAGCCCACTCTAAAGGCTGAAAGCAGTGACTGATGTAAATATATAAGCCATTGTTGGCTAATCTATATCGTTGTAAATAAAAAGATACCCACTAAATTTGTGATTAAATGCCTGGTCCTGACCAGACATATACAGGCATCACAAAGACAAATTTAACTATAACGCCAACAATACCTGATGTTTGAACCTTGTGAATGCCTTATTATATTCCATTTCTGATTACATATTAATTTTTATAGCGACTAGACATGCCACACGAGTCAGAAGAAAATGTGGAGAGCATAATATTCAGCGACGTTGCATTGTGGTCCATTTTGACACAGCATAAGCAGTCTAAGATTGCTCAAATCTTTGGGACAACACTTTCCACAACAAAGGAAAGGTATCGACAATGTCCCGATCAGGTTGACTTGAATCCTCTGCGCATACGCGCAGGAGTGGCTGTGTGGTAAGTAACTTGTTTACCAACCACATTGTTCCGGGTTTAGCCCCACTGCGTGGCACCTTGGGTAAGTGCCTTCTACTATAGCCTCGGGCCGACCAAAGTCTTGTGAATGGATTTGATAGACAGAAACTGAAAGAAGCCCGTCGTATATATATATATATATATATATATATATATAGATATATAGATAGTTAGATAGATAGATATATGTGTGTGTTTGTGTGTCTGTGTTCGTCCCCTCCCCAACATCACTTGACAACTGATTCTAGTGTGTTTACGACCCCGTAACCTAGCGGTTTAGGAAAAGAGTAAAAGAGTATGCATGATGGTGGGTGGCGGCTTGACGTTTCCTCGCGATGGTACTCTTTAGCTTCGGTTCAGGCCTGTTGCGAGTAAGTTTAACATTGTACATGACGTGTGTTTCTAAATTCAAAATTACTCCCTCTAATATCCATTTCGCTCTAATGTGGGTGATACGATTTGTTTCATAGAAATGTGACTTTTGTTATAACACGTCGATCTATAATTTATATATAATGGTCCATTGGCTTATACCTTGCAAGAAGCCAAAAAGTGTATGCCGTATTTGGGATATCTTGGATTATTTACACAAGAGAATCCATCTAAATATGTTGGAATTGAAGTTAAATTTCCTCTCCAAGGTCCGTTAGTGTTAAGTACAACACTTTTAGTATGATTAGATTAAAACAGAAAAGAACTGCGAATATAAAGGGGGTATTTTTCCCGAAGAATTGTGTCACCTATTATTTTCTAATAATTCGAAATGCGTGCTCTTATGGCTAAAAATAGATAACATTGGAAAATTACTGCAGTGCTATAAGAAAATCTAGGAACGCCATAGACAAAGAAAGCAAACTAGTATTACGTTGCCTTTGGGCTATAGTATCTCTTCTCGTTACAATTTATATTGCAGTTCACTAAATAGTGTGCGCATTTCTTTGGAGATGCATCAATGTTAAACTAATAATGTTCCTGTCATCAGATAATGTGCTTCGTTAATAAATCATGATTACTCGAAATAAAACGTTTCCGAAAAAAAAAAATCATAAAAAACACTCGTCTTCGAACAGACATTTAGCTTCATTTATCTTGATTATGTAGGGCGTGTGGTTATATCCCACGGGTGGTAAGGGTCAGAGTTAGAAAGCGCGAAACAGAAAGAGAGATGGTGACAAAGTGGGTAAAAGAGGGAGAGAGAGAAAGAGAGTGAGTGAGCGTGAGAATGACAGAGAGTGAGAGAGAGAGAGAGAGAGAGAGAGAGAGAGAGAGAGAGAGAGAGAGAGAGAGAGAGAGAGAGAGAAAGAGAGAAATTGTGTGTCAAAGTTCATGATGTGTACATAAAAAAATAACTTTCGTGAAATTCATCTGTCTCCAGTTTATGCTACTGACAAAAATATCAACATGGTTCCTGGTCCAGGCCCACTGCATGTCACATTGGGCAAATCTCTTCTGCTATACCCAAATTATTTGGGGTAATAATTAAAATGCGTGTATATCCTTTAATATTTTTTTTTTTGTTGTTTCACCCATTAATCTACAGGCGTAATCGAATTTATCTACCCCAGTACTTATTATTTTTTTCTTATTTCTAAAGCCTGCCAAACCGCTATGTTAGCGGACTTAAACACACCAACACTGTTTGGCAAGCGGCGATGTAGACAAACTCATAGAAGAAGACACACACACACACACACACACACACAAATATATATATATATATATATATATATATATACGCATACATATATGCAACAGTCTTCTTTCATTTTCCGTCTTACAAATCAACTCACAAGGCGATAATAGAAGACACTTGCCCCAGACAGCTCGCAGTGGGAATGACCCTGGAGCCATCGGTTGGAAAGCATAGTTCTTTAGTTCTTACCACAGAATCAAGCCATTGTCTACATTTTTTATTTATTTTGGAACACAGTGTATGTAACCACGCGCCTTACATCAATTTAATAGAATGGTTCTCTTTGTAAATACACATACATTAACACTCACAAAAGTTACATTTACACCTATTGTTTGACATTTATCTAGCGTCCTTCGTATATATTAATGGTATATGAAGGTGGCAAGAAGACACTTAATAGTTTACCTTGTTTGCTTTCTACAATTTGGAGAGACTGGTTATCTGTTAGTATTGTGAAATAAATGTTATAACATCTTTTCGCCTACTCCATTTTAAATTGAAATTTGGTTCTTACATTAATGCGCAATGCCGCTGTCCTCGCAAATAATCACTCATTTCGGACGAGAATTACAATACGTAGTAGACATACACATGTTTATCATAAATTGAGACTTAATATAGCCATGTGCGACATATATATATATATATACATATATATATATATATATA
>NC_068999.1:12638160-12642438 GCF_001194135.2 Octopus bimaculoides | reverse complement strand
TATATATATTTATGAGGCGGTGCGCTTGTGTGTATGTGCGTATAAAAGCTTTAATTGATATGCCATCAATTACCATACACTGCATCAGCATCAAGAACGTTAGGAATTATACATCTTTATATATATATATCAATTTGTGAAGTTGTCGGTAATATCATTGACTAGAAAAAGGACTTAGCGTTTTAGACAGCATAATGTCCTTTACAACAGTTGTAGATGAAAAATTTAGGTAAACAGTAAATTCTTTACTTAACAACACATCGATGTTTCCTGAAATTTTCTTCGCAAGTTGGTAACAGTGGAGCATTGTGATAAGTCATTCAAAAAGAAAACGGTAGTCCTCTCAAGTCCGGTAGTAAGCGATCTAGATATTATTTACATTATTTACATTTGACGGATATGTGTCCTCATCTTCTTTGTTGTTAACACAACGTTTCGGCTGATATACCCTCCAGCCTTCATCAGGTGTCTTGGGGTTATATCGAAACTGGGTTCTCATTCCTGAGGTATTTTGGGTGTTGTTGTCGTTGTTGTTGCTGTTGTTGTTTCTGTTGTTGTTGTTGTTGTTGTTGTTGTTGTTGTTGTTGTTGTTATTATTATTATTATTATTATTATTAGTATTATTATTATTATTATTATTATTATTATTATTATTATTATTATTACAGGCAGTGACCTGAATAACAATAATAATAATAATAATAATAATAATAATAATAATAATAATAATAATAATACAAGCGACGTGATCCATTAAAACTTCATGGGAAACATAAAACAGATGTAAGAATCTTTAATAGTGACCATATTTAGTTATCTAATTATTTTTTTTGTGTTATACTACTAAAAATCATAAACTTTTATATAATATAATTTGTTGTTTCTTTTAATTCGACGGTTCATATACATGCACATTGCACAATGCTCACTTCAACATCCCCAGGAGGTGGAAACATTGAGTTCTTTTTTTAACTTGTACCACCTGTAGTCCAGGAAATTCGAGCATTTATTATTTTTTTTTTTTTACTGTTTTTAAATCACTGTTTGAATTGGTTGTGAATCCGAAGAAGGCAGCGAAGTATCCTTTACTTGGGGTTGAACACTATGTGACTAAGTTGTTGTTGCAGCAGCGGACAATGGAGGTGGCCGTGAAACTGGCTGGTGCGATTCTTTGTTTTGCTGGCATGAGGGTGGAGGCTGCTGCGAGAGAATTCCAGCGGGTCCTCGACTGGTTTTCTGGTCTTCAAGGTGTAATGTGGATGTGTAATGATGGAGCTGGCATGTGTGGGGGTAGTGCTTGCTAGTGTGGTTATCTTCTTTATAGTACTTCATGGTAGACAATATTTGTTGTGTCACCATGTTTTGGTCTTCTCTGTTTTCCCGATTGAGTGTTATATCACTTACTTTGATATTGTTTACAGCGCGGGCACTTGAATATGCAACATATGTCAAAATGCCGGCTGAGGCAAATGTATTCCACCTTTTTCAAATGCTTACTGTTGAGCCGTATTGATTGTTATTGAATATGGAAGTCAAAGCGAAAATTGAGCTCTGTTTAGTGTCACTGGAATATTTGGATCACTCGGGCTAAGTTTAATTCTGGGAATTAGAATTGTACGACCTCTATTAGACCCTATTACCAATGATGCCTCGACACAATGTCCATGAAGTCTTTGCAGTTTAAAGTGAGTTCCATTACATAATCCTTGACTGATGCAAAGTTTTTTTAGCTGCGTTACAATAGCTCCTACTTTTAAGTTGAGGCGATGAGACGACATACCGGATGAAGTGAGAGAGTTTATGAATTCAACTGGATAGTTCTGAAACACCTCCTCATTTTTGCAGGACACTGAATCCCTGCTTAAGTATGTTCCAAGTGTTCTTGATAAAGTATTATGAACTTCTTCATTTATTGCAAGACAAAATTTTTAGGAGATAGAATTACTCATTTTTTCATTTCTTGTGACATGCAGCTGTTGAGAATTTCTGGAACGAGTGATGTTTGATAGCAGGAAGACGTAAGTACGTCTAAAGCGTCTAGTGGAACAATTTGGATAACAGTGTTTAACTGGTATTTAATTTATCAACCCATCCGTGGAGTTTGAGATCAGAACGTAGCGACGGACGAAATACCGCTAAGCATATTGCTCGGTGCAATGAATTTAGAATGCAACATATCATTTTGAATAGTGAGAAAATAAACAGATATGCTCAGTAATAAAACTTCAGAAACAAATAAAAACAAATGTTTTTTTATCTATGGGCTTGTGGTACTCGAGATACGAAAACAAAAATAGCATACAGTCAGAGACGGAGTTCTGCCAAAATGATAATTCTGAACAGGCAGACCCATCTCCTAATGTAATTGGCAAAGTGAAAATCAGAGCCAAAAGAGAACGGTTGACAGATGATAATTTTATCGGAGTGTTCCATGCATTCTACTCTGTAAAACTATACCCGGGAAAGACAAGTATTACAAGAGAGTCATGCCAAATATGGAGAAGAAGAATTATTGATGGAAGTGGAAATGTCTCGGAGAATACAGGAATACTTTTACGATTGTCCGGCGATATATTCTGCGAGAGGGAAAAGTGCCCCAAACCGAAATAGACAATCTAATAGCTAAAATACAAACGGAAAAATAAAAGAAAATGCCTCATAACTCAAAACAACGGATCGCAATCAGGCAAAACAAGCACATCAGACATTACATATTCGAAAAGACATATGACACCACAAAAGAAAGAGGAGGAACACAACAGCAATAACACTTCAAACAATAGAAAAGAAGCTAAACCAAATTAAAAACTCTACACAGCTACCTAACCCTGTGATAAATAGAACAGCACAGCAATTCAACAAAACAAATAGACAGGAGAATACTGAAGCACAAAACAACAACAAATACAATAGCACACAAAATAACAGATCAGCTATAACCGAGGACGGTACGAAACGACTGAAGAAATAACAAAAGTAGAACTAAACATAACACAGTAGATAAATATACACGAGCGTAAACGTCTCCCCAGGCTACAAAAAAATATTCAGCTTTATAAAAGAAAAATATATACAATAGATCGTTACATGTAATAAAGATCATATCAAAACACACACTAGATATCAAGAAATTAAGTGATTTAATTTACTCAACAGCTGTAGTGATATACAAGAAGAAAAATCCAAGCCAAATTTCAAACCCCAAATAGTAACAGATCGTAATAAATAAAATTCAAACACAACGGCAAGATTTATCACTACTTTGTGGATTAAAGAAATCGGGATGAAATATGAAAAAAAGCCCATACAGCCAAACAATACAACATGAAAAATAAAGATACTTCGGATGTAAATGAAGAAAATAAAAAGGGCAAAGCAGAAAGAACGTGCCGCATGGGAAACGGAAATGTTTCTTCCATCAAAATAGAGAATTCAAAATAGACACAAAAGGTTTTTATTGAAAGTTAAACAAAAGAAAAACTATATCAATAGATGCCATAACAACAACAACAGCGATTCAGTCATACTGGGAAGCAATATGGCACAAACCAACTAAAGACATAACAAAAATGCTCAGTGGATTATGAGGGAAAAGGGAAGGAAGAGTATATTAGAAAAACACAGATATGGCCCACAATCTCACGCCAAGAGATCATGGACAAACTGAGGAGTACCAGCAAGTGGAAAATTCCAGGGATAAACACGGTCCCCAAATTCTGGTTGAATTATCTCACTAGTAACCACAACCACTTATCGGCCAAGTTCAATTCATTGATAAGTGAGTCAGAATCAACACCAAACTAGATGCTGAAAGGACATACCACCCTATTTCCTCGAAACAGACACCGTACACCTACAAAATTACTGACTGATAACCTGTCATTTTGGTAAATATATCTGTTAAAATGAGATGCCTAAGTTATTTTAATTTTTGCGTAGTTTAGACGACAATTTATTCATCGCACCCTGTATATATATAAATGTACAGGCGTAGTTATGGGGTAAGAAGTTTGCTTCCCGTCGACATGGTTCCGGGTTCGTTCCTACCGTGTAGCATCTTGGGTAAATGTCTTCTACTTTAGCTTCGGTTCGACCAAAGCCTTGCATATGAATTTAGTTAAAGAAAATCGAAAGAAGCCTGTCGTATATATACATACACACATACATACATGTGTGTGTGTGTTTGTATGTGTGCGTTATTGTATATACGTGTGTGTGTGTGTGTGTGTGTGTGTGTGTGTGTGTGTGTGTGTGTGTGTGTGTGTGTGTGTGTGTGTG
>NC_068999.1:12636753-12637642 GCF_001194135.2 Octopus bimaculoides | reverse complement strand
TATATATATATATATATATATATATAGAGAGAGAGAGAGAGAGAGAGAGAGAGAGAGAGGCGAATACCGAGAGATAGACAGATAAATAGATAGGTAGATTGATAGATAGATGCATAGATAGGTAGATAGACATATAGATAGATATTTAGAATGATAGATAGACTAAGCAAAATAGAAATATCAGTATGTACAATTGTAAAACCTATGAGTGCGTAGTTTACCTTTCGTATTACGTGAAGAGATTGTCCTTTGGCTGTTCGAAATACAAATATCAACGAGTAGCTTTCACGAATATCATTACTGTAGCAACGTAATGACATTCTATATCCTAAAAAGGTGAAGAGTCATTTACAGTAGAAAGTAAATATCTGATTATGTATTTGAACAGAATTTGACTGGCGGCAGATCGGTGCTGCTTGCATACATTTAAATACACTATAAATACAAACTTGCGCATACACAGGCAGAAGCACGCACTTGGACACAAGGCAAAATACCCACGCAGAAAATCGCTCGCGCATACAGAGAAAAACGCATTCACACACTCACCCACACCCACACAAACACACATAAATACTCACACTTACGCACGAAGAATAACTCTCTCTCTCTCTCTCTCTTTCTCTCTCACTCACACACACACACACACACACATATATTTGTATATTGTTATATACGAATAGTGTAGAGTACGTGATTCCATGCAGCCGTGTTTAAAAATACACATATACAAATATGTATGCATGAATAACTGCGCAAAGACTAACACATACACGTGCGCATGAACACACACGCGCACACACACCCACACACACAGAGAAAGATACACACACACACACACATATATATGTATGTTTGTATTCATGCACAAATGCAAAGAAAACACACA
>NC_068999.1:12634802-12635657 GCF_001194135.2 Octopus bimaculoides | reverse complement strand
ATATATATGTGTGTGTGTGTGTGTGTGTGTGTGTATATTTATTTTTTTATTGATATAATTATATAGATATATAGAGAGACTGACAGTCAGTCGATCATACAGACAGACAGATAGTTTGATAAATATAGAGGGTGATGGATTTATAGGTGGGTAGTTATATGGGTGGGTAGATAGATAGATAGATAGATAGATAGATAGATAGATAGATAGATAGATAGATAGATAGCCGGACAGATAGGTAGATAGACAAACAGTCAATCAATCAGACAGGTAGACAGACATAGTTTGATAGGTAGATACATACCTACATTCATGCATACATACATACATACATACATACATACACACAAACATACATACATATATATATAAAAACAAGGTAGTGGAGAGGAATATTTTTTAAGAACGTAATAAATATAAGTAAAATGATTTCAAAGGAAAATATCGTATCCAGTAGAGAACAAAAAACGTAAATGAATGATAGTAACTCACGAAATATGAGAAAAAAAATGATAAATATTGATCGAAAGAACTATAAAAAAAAAAGAATGCCTAAAGATGTAAATATGTAAGATTGACATAAGGAAAAGTATTAAATAAGAAAGGAGACAGAAATACGAATTCCCACAAAGACTGTATAATCCACTTGAATGTTACAGCAATTATTCTAGATTTCGTTAGTTTACACGGGAATTAATATAAGAGGGAGATGATGTGGATCGTTGGACGTCTCAACAAAAAAATGAGATGGGCATAACGGGATTTGAATGTACTTTCGTTGATACCGATATGCACATGCACAGTGAATACGCACGTAACACACACATCCACGTGTAAGTATATATATATATATAT
>NC_068999.1:12629002-12634051 GCF_001194135.2 Octopus bimaculoides | reverse complement strand
AGAAAGAGAGAGGGGCAAAAGCGAAATTCTATGGTGAAATGAGTGCCTGCCAAACATGATTCCGGGTTCCTTTCAACTGAATCATCTTTGTTGTAGAACATTTTTTTCGTATCTACGGAATGTGTGTCGTCTCACTATATTTTTGATACGCCAATATAATGGTCTTCCTAAACCTTTGAGACGGTGAATTATGAATTTGGTTTTTCTATCTGTTTTTCTTTGTTTTTTTCCCAATATCTGGAATTTCTAGAAAAGGAATGTAGAATTATAAAATAACTTTTATCATGGAAATCGGATCCCATAAGAAGCTATGCCTACTTCTGCAACAGTAGATAGGATATGCGTACACTTCATGACATTGCATGCATAATGAAATACCAGCACCGTACATATTTTTATTCATATGTTCATTACGTACATATCTTTATCGTCATTCTCATATTTATTTATTGTTAATTTTAACTTAGTTCTCCATTTGCTTACTCAAGGTTTCTATTTTAATTACAATATTTAATTTTGTCTGGTTTGACTCATACAGTCGAATTAACAAATATAATATCCGATATTATATTCGGATATAATATCTGTATGAGTGTGTGCCAGCGTGTCCTTGTCTTAGCATGAAACATGCATCTTTGTTTTTATGTATGTGTGTAGCTGCGTGTTAACGAATGTACTGTGGATGTATGTTTATCGGACTAAAACTCACTTCTCCAACATTTATGCTGCTTTTAGCAAAACAATCATTGCAGAGTAAAAGCATGTATTAAACAATATTTTAAGAACAATAACGGTACCAAAACGTAACTACTACTGCTACTATTACTACTGTTGTTGCTGCTGCTGCTGCTACTACTACTACTACTACTACTAATAATAATAATAATAATAATAATAATAATAATAATAATAGTACTACTACCACTGCCAGTGGTGATGCTGCTGCTGCAAATGCAACTACTAATACTACCACTAATACTGCTGCTGCCACTATTCCTTTAATATTATTATAATTATTATTATTATTATTATTATTATTATTATCATTATTATTATTATTGTTATTATTATTAATTATTATTTTATAGTTGACTTTTGCAACAATGCATGTGTACAAGTTGGCCCTAAGTCTCACCCAGAGACCTCAAGAGACAACAAGTTAGAAGTTCATGCTGGTGATATGCCTAGGGTGCCATATATTTGGTTTTGTACATAGTATTGTTCTAGACAATGTTTAAGAGACCATAATAAAATTATGAATTTGTTTTATACTTTGGTATTATATAGTCAGTATTTTACGTAGGGTATGGGCAGTTCCCAATAAACACTATCTTCTGAATTTCTGCCAATTAGTGGTTTCCTGGTATCTGAAGTAAGTAGCATGTCTTGCCATTTATATCGTTTACCTATGGTTCATGCTAAATACACATCGCGAGATTTTGTCCAACATGTTTAAAAATTGTTTGGAATATGCCACCGGTACCCTGACTTACCTACAGCAATATTTGGTTCATGTTACGTTATAGACAATGTGGAAATAAGTCTTGTTATGTATGTGGCTATTTATAGGATATAAACATATCAATAAAGAAAGCTTTGACTAGTTAAGCCATTGATACTTCCATTTTGCCTTCAGTGGATGGATCACCGCATTAAAGGGCAACATTTGGTCGGTGATCAGAATTAATGGTTACCAATCTAAACCATTCGAGCGCTAAGTCACTCTTTGTTTACTCCTATCGTCTAGTCAGAAATATATTACTCTATAACCATGTGGGGCTTAACACAGGATTTGGATGTAGATGTGTCAGAGTTTACGGACGGGGCTACGTAATGATGCAGGACACCGTATCCAGATGTTCAGCAGATATCTATTTGTATAAGAGGACGTAGCGTAAACCAAAATCAAAAAGAAGGCATGGTTCATTGCGCAGCCATGAATGAGATCCACGCAGTATAAGAGCACCCTCTGGATATGAACTTAAGAACTGGTTGAATTGTTCTAGAACTGCGTGGACGAGAAATGACATGAGGCAGAAATTATTTGAGAGAAACGTATAACTAAAAAGTCTTGCTGAAGGTGTAGATGCCAACATCCTGTTAATCATATCTCACTGACTGATCAATAACAACAATGGTTCCAAAGACTATAGGAACCACATTATAACGACATCGACGTCGACGACAACAACAGAATTAGAAGAGATTAATAATTTTATTTGATTTGGGCACAGAACCAGGAATTCGAAACGAAGATGCCATTGTGCTCTTTAACATGAATACCACAGCCTTTGTTAATCTGTGGACCGATGGAAGTCAAAGTGAATAATGTCTAAATACCAAATCAGAACGTGGAAGTCAATAAAGACAGTAGTAGTAGTAGTTGTTGTTGTTGTTGTAGTAGTAGTAGTAGTAGTATTAGTAGTAGTAGTAGTAGTAGTAGTAGTAGTAGTAGTAGTAGTAGTAGTAGTAGTAGCAGCAGTAGTAGTAGTAGTAGTAGTAGTAGTAGTAGTAGTAGTAGTAGTAGTAGTAGTTGTAGTAGTAGTTGTGATTTCAGACTTTGAGACAAGGCCATCACGTTCTGAGGGAAGGGTTAAGTCCATTGCGTTGACTCCTGTGTCCAACTGCTACTTATTTTATCGACCTCGAGAACGTGAAGGGCAATGTCGACCTCGGCGGAAATTGAACAATTTGATGATCATGATGACGAGAACGGGAATACCAATAGGGACAACAAAATGAAAGGCTCTACTAATTAATTTAGAAGGACATCATAGCGAGGCAGTCAGTAAGAACAGAATTGTTATAGGCGTCACATTTGTATAGAAATTATTTACTTTGAAAGGAAGTGTATTGACTTCTGTAGATGGAGTATATCTTGGCAGCCGAGCAAAAGGGATGCAGAATGTAGTCGTGGGGAACTAATGGACTGTTGTATATTGATAATAGGATACTAGAGGAAGTACGAATAAGAGGAAAAAAATTGGGTTTTGGCTGGATAGACTCCAAAAAGGCTTGCAAAAATGTTCCACACTACTAACTTATGAATTGCCAGAGCACTCTGGGAATGAATGGAAAGTTGCACAGCATTTTGAGAAAAGGAAACAAAAAAGGGAACGTGAAAAGAAAAATATATATATTTGGATATGAGTCATTAGGAAACGTAAAAATACACAGTGTGATTGCCAAATACAGGAGATACTGTTAGTAACGTGATGTTGTGTTCAAAAAATAATGCTTCTGCATAGTGAAGAGAGAATACTATTGCAGGTGAAAAATGTCACTGATACACAGGTGAATATAAGAAGCGATAGTAGAACAAACACCTAAGTGGAAAGAGAAAAAAAGTGCTTGCCCAATTCAGTCAAAAAAACTGTGAAATTTGGAACGCGTTTTCTGTATGACGGACTAAAACGTGCAATAAGAAAGCGAGGCTTTACTGAAAATTGTTCAGTACAAGTCATTAGGAGAGATAGGATGAGGTAAATATTGAAAACAATCTTAGCCAGAGAGCAAACGGAATATATGTGGGAATAGTGATGAATGTATTAGATATCTCGTACATGTATTCAGTAAGCTAGCACGAAAAAGAATATATATATATATATATACATATATATATATATATATATATATATATATATATATATATATATATACATATGTATACGCAGGCATGATTGTACAGGCAAAAATGTGCACTGGGTCTTTAGCTCTGTGTGGAGATTAAAAGCCATAGTGTTCTGATAAGACAGGGTATAACGATTGCATGATTCTATGGGAATTCTCACTATATGCTGGTCAAACTATTGAAGTGACAAGACTGAATTTGATTACAGTGGACACATCGAATCAATATGAGATGTTAGACACTGTAGTATAATATATGAACCAAGTAAAAAAACAAAATAAATGGACAACGTAAGAAATATTATGGAAAAAAGAGAAAGCGATTGTGGAAGATTAAGATTATACTGATTCATGCAGTATATAATACTGATGATGATGCTGATGATGCTGTTGATGATTATGATGATGACGATGATGGTGATGATGATGATGATGATGATGATAGTGGTAGTAGCAGTAGTACTAGTAGTAGTAGTAGTAGTAGTAGTAGTAGTAGTAGTAGTAGTAGTAGTAATAATAATTATAATAATAATAATAATAATAATGATGATGATAATAATAATAATAATAATAATAATTTAATTCCTTTTACTAAGACCATTTAAAATAATAGCATCGACAACAATAGCAACGATAACAACATTCATTGTTGTCGTTGATGATATTATTATTATTATTGATATTTCGTCAGCATCATCATCATCATCATCTTCGTGGTCGTCGTCTTCGTCGTCGTCATCATCACCATGATCATCATTATTATTATTGGCTAAGTGCCCAGTTGTTTGATTCCCTTGACCCCGGTATCTGACTGGTACACTTATTGAAACCGAAGAAACGAAAGGCAAGATTGATCTTCTCAGCCAAGATGATTCCGAACTACTTATTCGAAGTACGGAAAGATTTGGGTGTTCATCCAAAATCTCCATACACAGTCAAACACAAACACGGAAGCTGCTGTAGCGATGACAATCTGGTCATCATATATATATATATATAATAAATATATTTAACATAATTTCGCTAATGTTGATTTCCGTTTTTTAAACTGCAGGCAGAGTGAGATTACAGAATATTTTAGAGTAAAGAAAAACATTTAGTTAGATACATATTTGTTGGCTGATGTTTTATCGAATTATTTTAACCCAAAATAAATCCACTAGTGAACAGGTCTCATCAATCGATTACTATCCTCCGATGAGCTGTTAGAGATTTTTCTGCAATGGGGTAATTTGATGGCGACATTGTGCTATTTCCATGTATTAATTTACGTTACAGTCTTGATTCTCTCTCTTTCTCTCTCTCTTTCTCTCTCTCTTTCTCTCTCTTTCTCTCTCTCTCTCTCTCTCTTTACACACACACACACACACACGCACACACACACACACACATATATATATATATATATATATATATATA
>NC_068999.1:12625967-12627834 GCF_001194135.2 Octopus bimaculoides | reverse complement strand
ATTTTCCCTCTCATTTCAAAATCTGATGAAAATACAATACATTCGTAAATTGATTGATGTAAGTAATTATTCATTATATATTTACTAATTTACGTTTAAATTCTCCCTGTCTCTATTTATACTTTTCTCACTCTGATTTCAAAATCTTGATTGATAGCAGAGAACATTGGTAAACCGATTAGTGTAAGTAATTATTCATTATACATAAAAGAAGACTGTTAATTTTGGCTGATGCCTGATACTAAAAAAGAAATACACCTATTTGTATTTCTCAGAGCGGCCACTGATAATGGGACACTATTTCTATGGCAGGATCGATGGAAGATCTCCTATTGGAGAATACATACATAGAAGACGTTCTTATCAGTACGCATTGCAGTGCGTAGTTTCAAATCCATCCGCGGTGCAAAAGCATTTACAGTGTTTCTGCTACTATTTCAGTTGACAGTGTCTGTCAATCAGAATGTGTGTGTGGGTGTAAGTGCTTGCGTGTGTGAGTGTGTGCATATATATATATATATATATTCCTGTATTCTTTTACTTGTTTCAGTCGTATGACAGGCCAGGCTGGAGTACCATCTTAATGATTAGTTTAGCCGAAGAAATCTACCCAGGGATTTCTTAAGCCAGGTACTTTTTCTATCGGTCTTTTCATGCCGAAAAGCTAAGTTGCGTGGACGTTAACACACCAACATTCGTTGTCAAGCAATAATGGTGAGACAAAATCGCACACAAACACACACACATATATACGACAAACTAGCAAATCTATATCTATCTATCTATCTATCTATCTATCTATCTATCTATCCATCCATCCATCTATCTATCTATCTATCTATCTATCTATATATCTATCTATCTGTCTATCTATCTATATATCCATCCATCTATCTATCTATCTATCTATCTATCTATCTATCTATCTATCTATCTATATATCTATCTATCTGTCTGTATGTCTATCTATCTATCTTTGTGTGTGCATATATATATTGAATGATAAACATCTGCGAACTTACATATTTGTATTCCAGATCTTATTTTTCAGCTTCGTAAACCCGCCGCCGTGGCAACATAAGTAACAAACACAACGACATGGGCACCGGATCTATGCCAGCTGAAGAAAAGCGACGATTATCGCACTTATGCACACATGCATGTATACATACATATAAAAGTCGCATACATCCAAACAGACATGTACATGCATATAAGCATATATTTTATTACATACATACATGCATACATACATAATAGCTGCGTGCAGGCATGCATACATGAACACATTCATGCAGGCATACTTTAGTACATAAAAGTAAACTTTGAAAGGAATGCAATTATACTTTGAAACCGATGACATTATAGTTCATATTTCTTTTCGATTTTAAGTTCTCGCCATTGATATATTTAGCTGTATTTGTGCTCGCAAATAGATTATTTAGGACTCTTCCTCGATAAGAATTGAAGCATGTTCTTTTGCTAGTTTCCTCGAATACGGCAACATCTACTTCAATACAAACTTGTCCCAAATATGTATTAATGGCTGCCATATATAAATGAACGATTCTTACAGGACAATATCTGAACCTGCAATTAAGGGACTGATGACCATACACATTTCAGATATATGTAGCACTTAATTTCCCGTATGCACTTCTGTTGACACTGCAGTTTTCAGTGAAGTAGGTGAATGGTTTTTTTTCCAGCATCGCTTGTTTTCCGTACGATATTTCGCTGTATCATATGATCTCGAATGCTCTCGGTTTAAAAATTATCACCATGATGATATAGAATAAAATATCCAAGTAGCTATCAAATAACATTCACTTAATGGGGTAACCGTCTACATTTAATTAAGCTTCCC
>NC_068999.1:12621066-12621860 GCF_001194135.2 Octopus bimaculoides | reverse complement strand
CATCATCATCATCATCATCATCATCATCATCATCATCATCATCATCATCGTCGTCATCATCAACATCATCATCATAAACATCATCATCAACATCATCATCACCATCTTCAGGTTATCAGTTATCATCATCATCATCATCATCATCATCATCATCATCATCATCATCATCAACCACATCAGCGTTATCATTCATGATAATCATCATCGGCCTCCTCCCCCTCCTGCTGTTGCTCCTCCTCCTCATCATCATCACCATCACCATCATCTTCATTATTATCAGCAGCAGCTGCAGCGTTATCAGTTATATTCATCATCATCATTACCATCATCATCATCATGAGAAGCAGCAGCAGCAACACCTGCAGTAGCGGAATCATCATCACCGCCACAACAACCACCACCACCACCACTATGAGCAGCATCACTGTCACCATGACTAATAACATAATTATTTGTATCACGATGAGTTGAAACAAGGCATGATGCTGACAACGATAAGAAAGCGTTTCATCAGAAAAAGGAAAAAAAAAAAGTAATGAGAATGACAGAGGAAAAAGCAAACAGAGGTAAAAGGTTATTATCGACGATTGTTTAAAAGAAAAATTGGTACCAGTGGGAATTAAACTTATGGAGATATATTACAATACATCTTGTCAATGCAATAATAACTAATTTTTCGATGGTTATGTTTGTTTGTCCCGGTTATTATACTGACATTTGTTCATGTATTTACCTTATATAAAACTAAATTAATGCGTACTCCTCGTCTGCTGTAAAGATTTTTTTTTTTTATA
>NC_068999.1:12618812-12621056 GCF_001194135.2 Octopus bimaculoides | reverse complement strand
AAAACTAAATTAATGCGTACTCCTCGTCTGCTGTAAAGATTTTTTTTTTTATATGAATATGTGCTTTGTAGGTTCTGCTTCGATTTCTTGAATTCTAAGTAAATATAGAGAAACTTTCTCGTGTCCTCCTCTGCTTTAATAAATTTTGTTGACGATGATCCAGAAACAAATAATTTCGAAATACGCGTGTATTTTCTAATTTATTACATCAAATAATTTTAATTCAATAGTTGAAATAAAATGTACACGTTTCAAGCCATTATATTCTATGATATTCGTTTATAAAGGTGCCAAATATTTATATTTGGAATCACACTGAGGCATTCTATGTAAATCACACGCATAGGTACATACAAAACTAAATGTGTATATGTGTACCTGTGTTTATGTTTTTTTTGCTCTGCAACAGTGATTCTCTTTGTGAATGTATACCTGATTCTTCAATCTTTAATAACGTTACGCCAGCCTTTTCCCGCAAGTAAAGCTTTCGTTTAAGTTGAATTTTATTACAATAGTGAAATAAAAGCTGGTGGATTCAAATCTAAAGCCAATTATACATGTCTAACATCATCTCATCAAAGCACGGCAATCTCATCTGTCACTTAATTTTTCTCGCCTCTGCTAAAACCGTCTAGTCCTTATGAGATATAATCTTTTCCTACTCATCCAACGCAGGAGATACTAAACTTAAAGCATACACCAATATACTTAACTAAAGTAAGCAAGCCATGCCCAATATTATCAAACAATGCGGGTAGTATATGAGACGAAAGACCAGTAACGAAATCCTATTTTAGATCATAGTGTGTATTGGACAATATTCCATCATTGCTATTACTCCTTGGCGCATACACATAAGAGGAACAGACAAGAATTATGCAGGTACATCATGCATTTAGAAGACGATACAAATTTTGATATATAATACGAGAAATGTGATTGATCACCGCCGTATAGAAAATCTCTGGTGCATATAAAAGGGAAAGAATAATCATGGTGGAAAATTCTCCGAAATAGAAATTCAGAAAATACCAGGTAACTAAAATATATGACGACACGTTGATTTATACTTAATAAAGCAGAGCGGCTTTCGCGTCGGATTAAATGCATAACATATCAATTACATAATTTTCAAGGTGTGCAGAACAATTTTATTCGACGCTGCGGTTTTGATATATCGTTGTTAAGAGTATTGATAATGCAAAATAAAGTCGGCGTGTGCTAATTAATGAGTATTAAAGTCTGAAACACAAATATGTTACATAAAGAGTATATTCAATATCCAAATTACCATGATTAGAATTTAGGAATACAAGAAATATCACGAGGGAAAAACAATGATGATTTTTCTAAAGGATTAAATCAACGATTCTCTTGGGAAACGTACATCAATAGACGGAAAGCAAAATTTGGATGATTGAGAGAGTTGTCAGGCCAAAGGTAGAAAGAAATAAAATGATGGGGCTTAGAGGCCCGCATTTCTCGCCAGCTTATATTTAGAGGAGGTGTTTCTACCGTACTAATGCTTTTGAGAGGCTTAATATCGCATATACTTATGACCCGAGGAGTTTTTATAAATAATTTTATTTTTAAGGATTGCATCATATATGATATGTTATACAGTAATTTAGCGAAAAAGTTGTAAGATATTACCACTCGTGTAATGCATGATGCCGGAATATCTTCACTTCCTATTCAAGCAGATATTTATAACGATTTTGTCAACCGCATCAACCATTATATTTCATCAAAAGGGCGCAGTTCTTTCTTTATTTTATTTTGTTCATCGTACCATTTAAGTCATTGATAATATCATGTCATACTTATATGCTATGTTGTTTTTTTAATTTTTTTATAAGTTCATCATATTTCGAGTGAAGCCCTCGTGGTAAATATATTTCAATATCACCTTCACAATCGCATCACCTCTTTCTAATCAGCAAAAAGTCTTCCAAGTCTGAATAGAAATACTATTCGAAATAAAAACACCTGCATATTCTTGTCACTACGTCCTTTTGCTGAATATCGCTTGAGGTGATGTGTTTCTGATTTCTTTCCATTTTTCTTTACTCTGTATTTCTTGTTCATGTGATATATTTGGGTTTTAACACTTTGTATTGTCTTCGAAGCTCAGAATGTCTTCTGCAAATATGAAAGTATCTTATTATACTTTCGAGGAATTTTTTTGATGACTTCTGCATATAGACGTGCGTAGATATTGCACACACACCCACACACACACAC
>NC_068999.1:12617409-12618778 GCF_001194135.2 Octopus bimaculoides | reverse complement strand
ATATATATATAAATACGAACAGCTGCATAAACGCTCGCGCACACACAGAGATACACACACATACACACATTCTCATATGAATATGTAAGAATACGTTTATGCTGTGTGAACGTAGGCAAATTACAAGTATATGGATGAATATTTCATAATATTTCGGAAAACTCCTGCGCTATGCTATTAGAGAGAGCTCGGCTAAAATATATCATAATCGAATCTGGAGCTATACAAGAATCTACTCATCAATGTATTGTTTCTATGTCTCTGTCAGTATATATATATATATCTGCGTGTGTGTGAGTGTGTGCGTGTTTGCGCGCGTGTCTGGCCAATAGATAGATAGATAGATTCATGCGTACATACATTCATACATGCAAACAGATAGAAAAATATGTTCGTAGACACATAGATTGCGAGATACATATATGGGGAGTATCATCTGATATTAAATAGATTCCCTCGTATTGTGTGCAAATCAGTTGCTCCACTTAACTGTAACTACAGGATTTGCTGCGTATTGGTACGGATTGATTGATTGCTCCTCTGCAATTGGGAAAATGTTTTTCATAAAAAAAAAAAAATATATATATATATATATAAAGTATATATGCAAGGTGCAGGTGTGGCTGCGTGGATAGAAGCTTGCTTCCTAACCACATGTCTCCGTGTTCAGTGCCACTGTGTGGCACCTTGAGAGGGTGCGTTCTACTATAGTCTCAGTCCGACCAAAGCTGTGCGCGTGGATTTTGTAGACGGAAACTAGAAAGAGCCCATCATGTATCTATCTATCTATCGATTTATCTATCTATGTATCTATCTATCTATCTCTCTCTCTATATATATATATACACACGTATATGTATGTGTGTGTGTGTGTGTGTATGTGTGTGTGTGTGTGTGTGTGTGTGTGTAAGTGTTTGTGTATATGCATATAAGTATTAATTCGTGTGTCTGTTTGTTCTCACATCATCGCTTGACAACCGAAGTCGTTATAATTACGACCCTGTAAATTAGCGGTTCAGCAAGAGCGAGCGATGTAATAAGTACTAGGCCTACAAGAATAAAGTCGACTAAAGTTAAATTATTGAAACGAGTAAAAGAGATGCGAGAATGAAAGAATATTACGTTTTAGATAATAGTAAGCTTCATGAATGTACTTTAAATTATAATACACTTCCAGATGTAATTGCAAATATATCAATACCCATATACATGCGTATATAAGGCAGTGCTCCGGCATGGTTGCAGTCAAATGATTGAAACAAGTAAAATAAGAAAAGAATATATACATAATCATATGCATGTACATAAATACCCACGTGTATACCAATATGTATGTACGTGTAGGTATGCACACCAACATGTATATATA
>NC_068999.1:12611343-12617143 GCF_001194135.2 Octopus bimaculoides | reverse complement strand
ATATATATATATATATATCATTGTATGTATTTGTATATGCAATTTTAAGAGATCAGAAAGACTCAACACTTCACAAAGTATACGAACACAATGGCGTCGACATAATCAGATTTCTAGACGATTTAGGTGATTGAACCCTCGTTTCTTCCGACAGTTTTTAGAAAATGTGACAAGCAGTGACAGAGAAACAATATGCGATTATGTACCCACGCATGCTCGCATTGGCTCGCAGACCCACGCATACACATTTTTACATATACACATATACATATACGCATACGTATATCATTCTATATATGCCAGACAATTCCTTCTTATGCTGGTCTCAAAGCGTATGCATACAGATGTATGTATATGTGTGCCTGTCTTTGTGTATGTATATGTATGTGAGTTTATATGTACATATTTATCTATAAATATGTTTATATGTGTGTATACATATATGTGTATGTACGTATGATGTGTGTTTTGTGTGCGTGTGTCTGAGCGTCAATGTAAGTGTGTGACAGAGGAAAATGTATTTTGCTGCTGAATGGTTTCAATTTCAATATAGCATACTTTCTTGAGGCTTAGTTCACACTGAGATCCGACTTAGAGAGATTTGACAAAAAAGCAAAAATGAAAAGAAATTGATACGGAATATGATGTGGGAGGAAGTGCTCATCATGAAACGAAAGGTCTTGTGAAACACAATGACAGATTTGTTTTTTTTTTAAATTATACCGTGAGTTGGATATAATCAAATGGAATACTTGAACTAAGCAGTGAAGTGTAGGTTATTGTTCGAGGCGGAGAAGGAGTAACACAGTCATGGTGAGACAGTTGTGAATCACGGAAGACATATTAAAGGAACGATGGAATAATGAGTGAAAATTATGCATGAATGCGATTGGACGTGTAGAGAAAATGTGAGACTATAGCGGTGCATAGAGGCTTCATGATATAAAATAATGATGGGAAGAAACGATTAAGTTAGGAATACAAACGAAAAGTGAAGGAGTCAGAGGTATTGCGATGCATAGGAATACAGGAACAGAGTTAGAGTGAGAGAGGGAGAGAGAAAGAGACGATCAGAGAGAGATACAAATATACAAAAGGAGAGATGCAGAGCCTGAAATACAGAAAATGCTGTATATATATAGCAAAATCATGAATGATTAAAATATATATTTAGAATTATAAATAGGAAGTCCTTCAAATACACAGTCAGACATACGAATATACACGCATATTATACACGCACATATATGGAGAATATGAGAGACGGTGTTAAATATTTAGAAGAAGGAAAAGGGATATCCATTGACATATATGCTTGTGCGTGCTTGTCTGTATGAATGTATCTATGTATGTATATATATAAAATAGATATATGTGTATGTGTGTATAGATATATACATATAGGAAGATAGATCAATAGATAGATACATACATGCATGCATTCATACATACATACATATATTTACATATATACATGCATGCATGCATACATACATACATGCATAACAAGTGAAATACGTACGGATATATATCAATATGTTTTGATAACCACATTTTCCAATTTCGAAATCTCTACGGAACAACTTGTGCTATAGCTGCGTTTATTGGATCCACCAGCTCGCCTGGCAAGTAACGTAATTGACAAGATATCCTCGTCAGTACACATGACCACTTTATGTCATACACTAACACCATTCACCCAATATATTACATTGAGAGGAAAACACTATACATTTATGGAAACCATTTAAGAACTGAATTCAAAAGGGGAAATCTTCGCTACGTAAGATTCAATTGGGTGCATGGCATTCCCAGGAACGAATATAGCAACACACATATTCAAAGAAAAAGTAGTTTTCGTTCTGCAGGAAAGAGCGAACTAGCGAGGATGTACAGTATACATGCACAAGATCTCTCTCTCTCATGATAACTATTACAATAACGTGATGCAGAATACAGCATAGTACGCCTACTTTTTAACGTTACGGCTATAAGACAGAGAAAGCCAATTTCACATCCAGACGTTCACATCCAGAGCCAGAGGAATATCTGATCATGAAAGAAACACTTAGTTGATCACTTTTCAGCATTTGTTCCATAAACATGCTCCTCTCCTTTTCTCTTTCTCCCTCTATCGCTGTGAGAGTGCATTTTGTATCACTATTGTAATGCTATCTATTACTGGAACCTAGCTAGAATAATTAATCTAACATCCAGTTAAAGCAAATCACACATCGCTCCTTCAATTGTCCCGCACCCCACGATAACATCAAGATTGTCACACACTAAACATTGTACCTATCTTTTTTTTTTACTTCCTTCTTCTGTTTCCCCGTCTCTATCTTTTTTTTGTGCATGCAGCTCAAGTAACTTCACCTTATTTGCATCAACGTCAAAACATCACCGCTCTGAGAGGGTCTGTTATCGATGGTCATTACCACATCATACATATGAAGAAGATACATTATAATACTTTCTATATTGCATTACTAAAATACGTTGGTTTATAATATGGCTGTGCTACCACTGGATACAGTTCACCTTCCAATAGAAAATTGCATCACATATAACAGTAATATCGCCAACAAGCGGAATCCCCGCTTGATCTTAACTTCATCCAGTTCATGGCATAAATAATGTGCTGACAGAGAACAGCAAATTAGATTTCTGCAGCACAAACAAGAGGGAACTCTACCATAATGTAAAGATGACTCCTGCAATCCTATGCGATAATACAATTATATAATTAACACTGCATGTTTCAAGGGAGCATGTGCATCAGTCATCCCAGATCAGGTATACTAACACTTTGTAAGCCTAATTTTTACAAATCCCTATGGAAATCTATCGAGAAAGAAGGATGTAAGATAATTCAAATAAAACGTTTTCTGTGAAAGAAAACGAAATAAAACTAAGAATTTACGTCCATGAGGCAAACTTTATGCATTAAACATGTCACAATGAAAAGTTTCGATCACGTTCAAAGAAAATCTGCAATAGAACAGGAGAATTCTTGAGGGTAAATTATGGTCTCAAGTGGTTTAAATAACACATATCTGAAAATAAATAAAACCAGTGAAAATCTGGCTCATAAACATACATAATAAAATATACGACTTGCATGAAAACGATGGAGAACAAGGAAGGGAATCTGGATTGTAAAACACACACAATTTAATCCAAAAGTGTTCTGCTATTTTGGAAATGTGACTGAATAGGTACATCAAAATATAAAGGCAGTATTCAAATATATCGATCATCACAGCATATTCTCTGAAATATGAACGTCATACTCTTGTTGCAATTGAGATGCATGTCCACAGCTTTACTGATACATAAAAGGAAGCCTAGCTAGTAGACTCTTTAAGACCAATAGCTTTGCTTTATTCTAAGGATGTCTCACATTATATAAGATCTTATTAAATGGAATAAACTTCAAAACTCTAAAGGATTTAGTTGAATAAGCAGATTATTGGAAATCAGTCTTGGATGCTTTGTCATAGCAATAATCAGCTACCAAGTAACACGTATTAAAATTATTGCTTTAATAAATGTTGGCTTCAAATTTTGGCACAAGGTCTCCAGATGTGGGATAGGGGCTAAGTTGACTAACTCAATCCCAGTTTTGAACAAGCACTTATTTTATCAACCCCGAAGAATGAAAAGCAAAGTAGACCCCGTCGAAATTTGAGATCAGAACGCGAAAACGGACGAAATGCCGCTTAGAATGTTGCCCGGAGTACTAACGATTCTCCCATCTCACCGCTTTCGTGACTTTAATAAAAGTTAGGCAAGCTAAGTTGTGAAACAAGTTTAGTACAATATATTTCTCTATAGCCCTGTATCTATCAAAGTATTCCTGTATTTTTTATATATGTTAAGATAAGTATAAAAGAATTTGAAAGAAAAATTATGAGTAGATATTTTGCCATTAAAAATGATTTGGAAGCTAGTTTATTGAGAACACTATCTCCCACGTTTTTAGAAGAACAATACTTAAGTATGAAGATTTGCGATTACAAACTGCAAAATTAATGAGAGCAAATGGTTCGCAATATATAGAGATGAGAAGAAAGTGATCTGGTAATAGAGAGAGTGTGTAAAACAGAGATGAATGAAGGCAGAAAGAAATATAACTCAAAGCACCAAAATCAACGGAGAAAGTATAGAAAATAGAAAAAAAATCTTATATATTAGAAAATGGAGATAACCGAAATTAGAGTCATCCATAACATGGCAACGATAGGAAATGTAACTGTGTTTTTGTATCAGAAGAAATGTCAGTAATCCATAATCCGTTAACAACATGCATTTAAGGCCTTAAGACTGATCATGACCATTAATATATGAAAAATGATGTTAACTTTTATTCATATCATTTACTCTTCGTACGACTTCATAAAAAGCGCATTAAATTGAATGCAAATTATTTCTCTTAGCAATAAATTAAAACAAAACCCAATATATAGACACGCCGCTTTCGGGATATACTAGACGATAACAAAACCGGCAGAGTCCATTTGATATGGATGGTTCAATTTTTGATATCATGAATGTTAGAAGATACATTTAATTGTCGAAGAACCAATTTTAACCTGAGGATATATACGGCTTAGGTTAGGAATAATTCGGCACGCTTCAAAACCGCGGGGAGCTGAAATACGAGGCAAATGTCTTCACTTGCCTCGGGAATTGGCGCCGACTAATAAATTGAAAGGGAGAAAATTCATCCATTCAAGTGACGACACGCAAAGACTGAAAATGAATTAATGTTTCACACGCATATACACACTGACACCCACACTTCAAAGCATGCATATATGTGCACGGTTATATGTATGTTTGTGTAAGTGTATATGACTGAATCCTTGTGTGCACATGTGTTTGTGTATGTGTGTGGTTAAAAAGTGTGATTTTCATTGAAATTGTACGACGAACACTTAATATTACGCAATTTGAAGTTTTGAGGCTTCATTTAAAATTGGAAATAGCTGAATACTCAACGTCAAACTATATAGAGGGCTTGTATTACTCTCGGATTACAATACGATAATGAT
This sequence comes from Octopus bimaculoides, assembly GCF_001194135.2. Classification (NCBI taxonomy): domain Eukaryota; kingdom Metazoa; phylum Mollusca; class Cephalopoda; order Octopoda; family Octopodidae; genus Octopus; species Octopus bimaculoides. The sequence goes on along the minus strand of NC_068999.1, from coordinate 12,612,086 downwards.
TTACAGTTGTGTAGGACACAGTGTAATTAGGAGAAGATATGCAGGACTGTTTCATTCTATAACATGTAAAAACATTTTATAAACGAACTCTATTGTTTTATTTACGTATATGTATTATGTGTCTCTATAGGATTGTCACTATTTGCATATACATCAATAAAAGTGTGCATGAATGCGAGCTTAATTGTATAAGACGTGTTCTGTTTCTGGTAAAAACTAGCAACACGTATTTATACATCGAAAGGTAAGTTACTCAATGAGGTGAGACTGGTAGTTTCACTAAAAGATTGGAATATGCAGTGACCAATATACTCAAATAAAAAATTCGTAAATGAGCAAATTACATGACTGTCGTCCTGCATCTGCAAGCTGAGCGATGGAAACATATGACAGTGAGTTATAAAAAAAAATATGAAACGTGAGAGACGACGCGGAAATGCAGAGTATATAAAGATATCTTTATTTCAAGTATTTCCTGAAACATATTCCCAAATCTATCAAACACCTCAGTTAATCCACGCATAATGTTCAAACTAAATTCGTAGTCAATAGTCCGAATATTCCCTATTTCCTTACATTAAATTTTGAAAACAGGTATTGTTAGTACCAAAGCAAAATACAATAACGCATATGAAATACAGAACATATGTTATTTTCTGCATATAATTTCGTTATTTAGTGAAGGTACACGCACACATACATACATAGTTATATATATGCATATATATATATATATATATATA
>NC_068999.1:12609031-12609736 GCF_001194135.2 Octopus bimaculoides | reverse complement strand
ATATATATATATATATATATATATAGGGAGAGAGAGAGATAGATAGGTAGATACATACATGGATACATACACAGATAGATAAAGATATACATTTATATATACATATACATGTGTATGCGTATGCGTATGTGTATGTGTGTGTGTGCCCGTGTGTGTTTGTGATGTTGTATCTATGTCTCTGTGCATATATTTACATGCGTATCTATCAGCGAGAAACTAGATGTATCAAGCTAGAAACTCCTACATGAAAAAAAAACAAAAAACAAACTCCCATCAAGATTATATATTAATCAATAAATGTCTGTAAATGATGAATAATCAGATAGCGAAAAATGAATGATTAGACACGAGATATCTGAAAACTAAACTCTAATACAAGATGATACTTGACTTTATCTTATTTCGTTTTCTTTGCCTTACTTCCTAGATCTATATCTATTTCTCTGTTAAATCTGACGTTTCTGCAAACCATTATCTTCTTTAGTGTTATAGATTTCTTCATATCAATGTCTTCTTTCATAAAGGTTTTTATTTTTTTTATTATATATTCATTTTATTTATTTATTTTTTTTTGTTCTCCCATACAAACAATACTTTATCTCATGCTATACTACTATGTCATTTTTAAATGTTAGAATATATTTGTTGGTTTGTGTACGAATATATGATTATACACACACACACACACACACACACACACACACA
>NC_068999.1:12605368-12608423 GCF_001194135.2 Octopus bimaculoides | reverse complement strand
ATATATATATATATATATATAAAAACAAGTGCATTAAAATGAATATGTACATACATGAGCTATAAATGCTTATGCCTACAGCTTAGGTGTCTGGGAATGTGTGTATGTGCGTGTACATGAGTTTCTTTCTTTTTTTATTTCATGCTGTGTCAGCTTTTCACTTCACCAATCTCACTGCAATAATCATATATATTTGCAGAAGATGCAGAGAGCATACGCGTTTTATAACTTGTTGAAAGAGAGGAAATGTGTTATGTGTATGAAATAGCTATCTGACTGTCAGTTTGGCACGAATCTCTATAAAGATGTATCGTTTGTAAGGAATTAGTAAGTATTTACTGTTGTTGTTGCCAAGTAATATGATAGCGAAGTAGCTATGCTAGAAACGTATTGCCGAATCGTTCTTCTGAACGTGGTTGTGTTCATCAGTGTGAGGTGATCCATATCAATAAAGTTTGGGTACATGATATGCCAACGCTGTTATTCCCATCCATAATATATAGCAACGTCTCAATCCATCATAGAAGGCAAAAGAAATTGTTATGTGTTCTACGTAAACGGATATATCCGAAAATGTATTTCAGTCTTATTACATGGGGTTTATTGTCAAAAAGACCTTCGTTAAATTTGTTGGCTGACGAAAATATTGAACAATATATATTGAGTGCGATATCCGAGTGACTTGTGTATGAAATATTGTTTTTCTAATTCCAACTGTAAATATTACTACCCATGTTTTAAACAACGTTTGTCGCTGCGCAGAATACAGTCACTCCTCAATCATTTTAATTTTTCTTTCCATACATGCATAAAACACAACCTCCTAAAAAAATACGAGATATGTTTGTCTCAAGGAAGTAACAGAGCAATTTAATTCGGTGGATAATGCAACAGATTCTTATTGATTGTTTAATTATATGTATATTGCATATATTGTCTAAAATAAGTGCTAACCATCAGTAAATAATATCACTTCATAATTTGAGGCAATTTAATGGGAGGAATGAGAAGTTATTAGCATAATGATCAATAACGTCATTTACATATAGTATATACTTTATAGTATATACTTTATAGTATATATATATATATATATATATATATATATATATATAGCGGGAGAAAGAGAAAGATACACGCACTCACATAAAAAGAGACACACTCACACACATGCGTACACTCACATACATACGTACAAACACACACACGCATGCATACACAAGCACTCGCTTACATATACACACGCACACATAAAAATATGAATGTGAGCAGTCTCTTATGGAAAGATTAAATTATATAAACACGAGCACATCATAGAGAGTGGTTATCATATGTGTATGCATACATACATATATACATACATATATACGTGCGATATATTGAATAATAATTTAATGTTTCACTGCTATCATATTTATCGTTAATTTTATATATACATCAAACAAATATTCAAATTGTAAATTAAACTGCACATTTTCCAACAAGTATTACATTCTGATCTGTTATTACTTTGTAGTATTAAGTTACAAATATAATATTTCTGTTTTTTTTTTCCACTAAATCATGAATATTTTAAAATCTAATCAAACAATGTGATTCTTCTTTTATACTCTCTTTCTTCCTCTAAACGTTGAGTGGCGACAGAAAAGGTACTGAGTATCATTGTAGTCGATTAGATCGACTCAAATGCGCAACTGGTACGTAATTTTTCGACTTGAAAGGATGAAATGCAAGGTGAAATTTGAACTCAGAAAGAAAAGACAGACGAAATTTCACCCGGCGTGGTTAACATCTCTTGTTTCTTTATTGCCCATACTGGGCTAAACATAGAGGGGACAAACAAGGACAGGCAAAGGGATTAAGTCGATTACATCGACCGCAATGCGTAACTGGTACTCAATTTATCGACCCCGAAAGGATGAAAGGCAAAGTAGACTTCTGCGAAATTTGAACTCATAACGTAGCGCCGGACGAAATACTACTAAGCATTTCGCCCGGCGTGCTATGGTTTCTGCCAGTTCACCACGTTAGGGAGATTAATAATAATATTGTTACTTATTTGAGTCAGTTCCTTGCTATATCGGAGTGTTGCCTGGTTGTTGAGAGGGCCAATGTTAGTTCATTACGTGACTGATGACCAAGTGAATGCACAGGGGGTACCCCAAATAATGAAGACTGTGACACAAGTAAAACTACAATATCTACTCACTCGCATATACCAATAAACACACTTTTGATTCATAAATACACATACTTTTATGTGCGCGTGCGTATTTATCTGTAAATATCTGTGGTGTGAGACACATATGATTCTGTATGGATACAGATATATACTTATATATAGTTTTTCTACTCTAGGCACAAGGTCCGAAATTTGTGGGGAGGGGCCAATCAATTGGATCGACCCCAGTACGCAACTGCCACTTAATTTATCGACTCTAAAGGACGAAAGGCAAAGTCGACCATGGCAGAAATATATACTTACATATATTGAAATGCATCTACATATACACATACACACACATATATGCTTATTCGTGTGCATGTATGTGTGTCTGTTTGTGTGTAGAACGTTAGAAATGCACCAGTATATTTACATCATAATAAAAAGGAAAACGAAAATCGCTAATTTACTTCCAAACTTTGCGTAAAATTATATTGTTCAAAATCATTTTTGGAATATGGGAAAAACTTATCAATTTTGTTTTTTATTGAAATTCAAAAGAAATTAATTATGATATTTATTTGGAGAAATTTCCACACATAAGTAGCTAATATTTAACTTCAAGAAGTACGGTGTTAAATAATACATCATATTTGACGGGTTGCTAGGAGAAGTTTGAAAATTATTAATCTGCAGTCATGCACACAGGCATTTTTATTGTGAAAGGCATTGCGCGCAATGAATTATATTCTGAAGAATCTTCTTTTTTTTTTTTCTTTTCAACGAGATTTATAAATTCCGAAAATAATTTTATAAAATGATATCACGCTCACAATAGGCAAAGAGTAAAATATTTTATTATCTAATACGCAATATAATATGATATGCAAT
>NC_068999.1:12602258-12605055 GCF_001194135.2 Octopus bimaculoides | reverse complement strand
TATATATATATATATATATATATATATATATATTCAAATGCACACAACACACACACACACAAACATGTATGATTGACTTTTTCCTTCACGTATGATCAACAAAAATAATTCTCCACCGCATGAGATGTATTAACGTACACTGTATTAAAGTAAGAACTACCATTAATTTCTTGCCTTTAAGTCAAGAGATAAGGCAAGATTTTATAACGTCTGTTGTATCACCAGTCAAATTTGGACACTGAGTATATTGTTTGTTCAATCTGAAAATCAGAGAGCTGATACATGAAAAGCATCGAGGAAAATTTAGAAGAAATGTGATGCAAAACCTGGGATGAGAAGGCAATATCGACCGCATTGACCTGCGCATTATATTGCATATGACAACAAAGACCTTGAATTTTATATCGCCTGAGCATGTGTTAAAAAGTCAAATGCAGATAAACTGTTCGATTCTGCGATGGGATTGTAGAACAATGAAGACATCTGCAATTTTTCAGGTTTCTTTATATTAAATACAATGAGATCCGAGTTCCCATCCAACGATATTGACCTATACTGCAAAGATTTCTTGGGGTTATTTCTCCAATATATACAGAAGTGTTATCACCCAGAAATAGTTTATAAGGCAGTCCCGTACTGAAATAGGCTCCAAAGTTTAGATATATTGGAATATTTTCAATTTAAAACATCAAACCTAAAAATACATCTGATAATAGATGCAAAATGCAAAGAATATGATTCGCTTCTTACCTTTCTACCTAAACGCTAAACCTCACATAGGTAAGGAATTTCTAGTTCTTTACACAGGCATTTCCCATTAAGCCATACATAAAGGAACATTTTTTGTACATACTTGATAAAACCATCGTACAGCTGCCGCACCAGTTTGAAGAACATTATCACTGATAACACTCACCAAGAGCAAATCGCAGTTGTATTGGATAAACCCTGGAAACTTGCAGGCGTATAGGACAAATTTTGAAAATTAAGAGGATGCCACTTTCAACGCTTCAAAATAATGTAAATGAAAACAAAAAGTAATCGTCTTACGCGATGATAATGTGAAGATACGTTATGCAAACATCCCGCTTTCTCGGTAGCTCTACAAACAGAAGCAAACTTATTCCACGCAGATGTGCAAATTATTTAGAGCCTGAGACGACATCACCCGTTATATTGACTCTCGCATTTAACTTCCGATCTTCATAATCAAATACTGACGTGGATGAATTCATAAAATCTAAATCTCATCAGTTACTTGACGCTACTTGTCTATCTACTTTTACCACTTCATGAATATTCATGTGTCACATAAGTATTAAGAAACAAATGAGCGTCGTTACATATCCTCTCATATCGTTGAATTTATATCTTATTTACTGGTACTGAAGACAGAATTGTACCGACGCGTTTGTAATATTTTCCTAAACTTGGAACACTTTCAAAACGTTGACATACACATTGAAATATATATAGAGAGGTGTCTATCTGTGTTTACACGTGTGTGTGTGTGTGTGTGTGTGACTGTGTGTATGTGTGCGTGTGCGTGTGCGTGCGTATGTGTGTGTGTGCGTGTGTGTGCACGTGTGTGTGTGTTTCGTGCGCGCTCGTGTACGTCTGCATGGAAATATGTCAATGTATGAAGCTGTTATTGTACAGATAGTAAGCGCCGCAAGTCATTCTTCGAGTTAAATTTAAAATTACTTAAATAACCGCTTGATATACGGAAAGGATTTGTTGTAATGTAAGTGTGCCTTTTAGAACTATACATGATTAGATATGTCACGAATGATACAATTACAAAGTTAGTTAAATTGATTCCTTCAATATCGTGATATAGGCATATTATGAATTAGTCCTTTTTTTTTCTATTTAATTATGTCTTATAATAGCATTTGTATTTTCATATAAATAAACCACGAAAATTCGAATTCTACTATAGCTAGAACAATTAATTGCGTTTCATCGTTTGCTTAACAGTTTGTAATTTCGTACTTACCCGTCTTAGCGACCCAGGAGAGAAGGAGTGGAGAAAACTAAAGTATTTTGAGATTTTTGACAGCTACTTGTAACATATTACGTAATTTTCTCATCGCTGTTACACGAATAACAAGGGAAGACAGTAAACAAATCAAGACAAATGATAGTCTCGCTCCTACATTTGTTTATGTACTTTCACCAAATTATTCAATTATCTTTTAGATTTCTCTTATTTTCTGTATGCATATAAACATTACTTTCAATGCATCATGTGAGATCATTTAAAGTAAATTAATGCGTGCTATTCAGAAATCAACAAAAGTGTCATGCGTTTACTTACACCACACATACAAATGCAGAATCTTTCCCTCTCATACATATGTATATACTAAATAGAGAAATAGCTTAGAATTATAGGTATCATGTGGATATTCACAGCGTACAGAATTCAAATGCGTGTCTTCAATCGCAAATTTCCATATACATTTTCTTACATTTCTTCCAGTAACATAATCTTTCATTCAACAGACGCACTTCCTGAACTCACGACTGAATTTTCGCTCTACATGGGATACTCATATGCTCAGCAATTATATTAATGCACGTAAAACTACTAACTGAAGCATGCAACACAACTTCATACTCTCTATGTATAAACAAATTTGAAATCAAATAGAAATGCATATGCACACACAAAACCATTTGCTCGTGTGTATATACCTGTATCTAGTACACACACACACACACTCACACACACATACACACACACACACACACATATATATATATATATATACATATATATATATATATATAT
>NC_068999.1:12600550-12601969 GCF_001194135.2 Octopus bimaculoides | reverse complement strand
ATATATGAATGTATGCATATATCGATGTATACATACATTTAGACAGATAGATAGAGAGAGAATGAGAGAGGGAGGTAGATAGATAGATTCAGATATAGACATGTATGTATATTATGTATACATCTATATATATATATTTATACGTATAAATAGGTAAATATATGTATAAATATTTGTGTGGTGTGTGCATATACGCGTGCTCGCGTGCTTTTGTTTATCCTTTGGGATTTGAGTTGTTTATTAGTTCTATACATCACCTATGCTGTGGTGTTCATAATCCCGGCAAATTTAGATGGGGGTGTGTTATTAATTAGTTTATGGCAAATTGGTAGGTTGGTGATCGGTGCATTACTTTCTTTCCATTATTATTTTATTCATCTATTTATTTTAAATATAACAAATTAAATAAAAGGTTGATAAATTAAAAAATGAACTGAAAGAACGTACACGTTCATTTCTCTGAAAATATATTTGTTAGTATAGCATCCCTTTTTCCGATTATGATGACATGATCAATTTTGAAAGATTTATTCGGTGAATGCTCATATATAACAAATTTCTGACATTCCAGCGTCCATTATCGAATTCGAGAAAAACCCTCAAATTTTGCTTGAGGTGATAAAAATAGCAACCGACTTATACTAGTAGATGTGATATAGAAGAATTTTATCTAAATAAACTAAATTAACGAATGGACATCATTTATCATAACTCCAGTTTTATTGGCCTAACTTCCAGGAACTATCTGCCCTCGGTGAAATCTCCCAAGAAGACATTTAATTTTGTATTTATCTGCTTAATTTGGTCATAGTATCTTGTGTAGTCATTGATATTTCTTCATGTGTATTTTACATCATAGTTTAATTCTTTCCATTTTTCTCTCTCATTGTCTTTCACTCTCTCTCTCTCTCTCTCTCTCTCTCTATATATATATATATATATATATATATATATATATATATATATATATATGCAACTATTATTTAAGCTTAATGGAATTTCAACGCTTATAAATGCATACATATTTACATACATACACACAGTCATATAGATACACACATATACATGTATATCTCAACTATAGATTTATAGATACATAGATAATGATATTGATATATAAAAATCGTGCATTAGCAAACAAGTATATTCCTAAGTTCACTCCTTCAGATGCATACTGATACACAAAAGATATAAACATACTTTATTCCTACATATGTAGGAATAAAGTATGCAATTATAACATGCGTTTTCTCCATTCCTTAAATTTATATATATATATACACACATATATATATATATACACATATTATGTTATGTTATATTATATTATTTTATATTATATTATACACATCTAGAGCTTGAAACACGTGTACCGCGGAATCCTTTTGTAGTTTTGTTGTTATTTTTTTCTTTTGGATT
>NC_068999.1:12599326-12600335 GCF_001194135.2 Octopus bimaculoides | reverse complement strand
CATATATACATACATATATACATACTCTTTTACTTGTTTCAGTCATGTGTTTGTGGCCATGTTGGAGCACCGCCTTTAGTCGAGCAGATCGACTCCAGGACTTATTCTTTGTAAGCCTAGTACTTATTCTATCGGTCTCTTTTGCCGGACGGATGGAGAGACTGATGTAGACTATAGATATGACATGATGTAATATAGAAACGATGAAAGTAGTGTTTCTGCTTCGCCTATTTACCATTATGGGATATGAACACAGAATGCAAATGTCCGGATCAAATCCAGTGAATCAGCTTAGTTAATCATTAAATTAATTAAGCCTTTAGAGTGTTAAGTAGAATGCTTTGATTATGTTCTTGGGAATTGAATCGTCCTGAATACAAATATCACCGAAGTCAAAGTTACGTTCATCTTTTGGGGTCGAAAACACAATAACAGTCGTTGGCTGCAGATTGCAAGACATTTAAGAAAACCGAACAAGAAAATTGCTGTGTTTGAATGGCGATTTGCATTCAAATGTGAAATCCCAACAATTCCAACTTCATTTGTTACCTTAAAGAAACCTGCATGATAGGATCTCCATAATGAAGCCATTTATAACAAGACATATCACCGATTTAAGAATATTTTCAGCCAAGTTCTCAGGGAACCAATGCACAATACTATAAACATAAAATGTGTCCCTAACTACAACGTAGACAAAGTACGCAAGGACATCTGGTACACCATTCTTACAGTTCCAACATACGTTCTAAATCTGAGAGTTGTTGAACTATTTCGTTTCTTGTTGTTTAAATGGAGAAAAAAAACTATTTGTCAGATGGTAGAGGTAGTTGATAGGAGATGTAGTCGAAACAAAATCGCTACGGGAACTGCACTCTATCTCTAAATATGCGCTTCCGTACGCCTACGTAAATGGAAAACACCGGGAAGTTTTTAACATTTACATATACATATAAATAAATACATACATACATATATCCCCCACCACATATATACATACAAAACAATA
>NC_068999.1:12598064-12598929 GCF_001194135.2 Octopus bimaculoides | reverse complement strand
TATAATACATACATTTAAATAATCATATACATATGGTGTGGGCGGATATAAGTGTATATGTATGTATGCATCTATATATTTATTTATGACTGCATTTTATACGTCCATATAATTAAATAATTTAACACAAACTGTTCCAACAAAAGCAAAAATAACAGAGAAAGTCTAGAAGATCGCATTAAAAAATGAAGCGACGGCAGACCTCACTTAAAGAAAATAGAGTCGATCTATGTGAATGCGAATATGTTATGTACTGTGCACAATTTTCGTACGAGAAATAATCTATTTTACTGTCTCAAGTGGGAATCAACTAATTGATTTGCTTTTGACATACAATTTTCCGAGAAGAGCAGCAATTCTGGAAATGTAGTGGGAATGGTGGAGAAATATCGGTAGATTCACGGTTATATATATATATACAGAAAAGGGCAGAGATAGACATACAGATACAACGAGACAGAGAAGCAGAGAGTGTGACAGACAGACAGACAAAGAGAGAGATGGATGGATAGACTCTGACTTACTCAAAGGAAAATGATTCAGAGCAAGTAAGGACTGGTAGCATGTTTAACAAGCTAAAACCAGTTATAGATAGCTTTTGGCTATTTTATATTTAAAAATTCTAAGCTATGTTTCAAAGCATACCTTGTCCTATAGATGAAATATGGAAATCATTCAGTCTAAGTTTTAAAATACAGAATTCAAACTATTACAAAATCAAATTTCTTAAAGCTTCAGAATAATATAAGTCCACAGAAAAATGATTTACACACATAGACACATACACATAACAAAGCACGCATGCAAACACACACACACACACGCACACACACACACACACACACAGATACACACACACACATAT
>NC_068999.1:12593585-12597692 GCF_001194135.2 Octopus bimaculoides | reverse complement strand
AGTATATGCATGTATACGCGAACCATTCGCAATTTCAAAATTAAAAGCAGTAGATCATATTTGTATACAGATGAATCCATCTTAACACCTCAGAAGAAGAGCACACAATCAGACTTTTAGACTACTTACAATATATGAAGACGTAGTGATACAGTGCGGGATATTTCTATTATGATCTAACCATGTTAAATATGAAAGCAGAATCATTGATATATCTAGTAGATTCCAATCGCGCAAACCTCTTTAACTGTCCCAAGCGAAATTTTAGTGACATTTTGTATTCGGAATGTAAAGCTCCGCTTCATACTCTTCTACTTGTATTTATTGTTTAATTTATTACTATGATATATTCAAATTCTGCACTTTGACTGTAAACGTGTCAATCACAAGCAGTTGTCAGAGAAATTTCTTAACGGAATGTGCACTATTTCAATTCAGACATGATTGTCAGATTTTTTCAAATGCCCAAAGTAAGTTTGCCAACGTTTAGAAAAATATATTTTACATTTTTTTTTATAGATATATGTTAGCATACCTAAAATATTATTTGATCTGCGATTTATATAAAACCTTTGTATAACAATGGAAGGTGTCTACTGAAGTCTGTTGCTAGTGACGTCCTTTGTAGAAGCTGATATTTTGTTTTGTCTTACGCTTTGAAATAAAATAACTAAAAATTTATCGTTAGCAAACATAATCATTAATCGAATTTACTTAAATCAATTTCAATTTTGGAAGTTGCAAGATATTCATTTTTCTTTAAAGGCCTTAGTAATATTTCATTGTATAGTGACTGACCTGTTTTCAAAGTGGTGAGATGGTGGCGTGTTTATGAAGAATTTCATAGCAATATTTCTTCCAATTTATTAGTTTTTGAGTTCAAATTCTGCCGTTGTCAAATCTGCATTACATGTTTCTGAGGTCGATAATTTTAAATACTATTCCGGAATTCGAGTTGACATTATGCACAAAACCCCCCTCTACGAAATTGATGACATTGCGGTAATCTTTAAAAAACATTGTAGCTCACACAGAACACACACACACACGCATACAATCATACATGAATATGTGTGCGTGTGCATGTGACTATATGTGTGTGTGTGTGTGCGTGTGTGTGTGTGCATGTGTACACGTGCACTCAGAAATACACAAAAACATAGCTTTAATTTCATAAAAAAGGTTAATTTCTCAATAAAAGACAATTAATGAATTAATGCCAGCCTGAAATTTTAAAACATTTTTTACACATTTTATGAATATTAGTTGCTGTTTTGAACTTCCTTTCTATCTTTCCTTATCTTGGTACAGTCAGTATTGAAAAAAATCATCGTGAGAGTCTTTGGTGTTTAACAACGATAATATTAATGCTCATTTTTACAATTCTCTGTATCATTTTCTGATAAAAGCGAACCTTTAATGCATATATTTATCCATACGTATCTTCATAGAGTTTTGATTCATCATTCAGAGAAAAAGATATATGCCAATATCATAGTTTTCGTGTATTTTACACTATCAATCTTTTCTTTTATATAATTTTATATCACCACCACCACCACCACCACCACCGTCATCATCATCATCATCATTATCATCATCATCATCAGCATCATCATCATCATCATTATCATCATCATCATAATCATCATCATCATCGTCGTCGTCGTCATCATCATCATCATCACCATCATCATCATCATCATCATCACCATCATCAACCCCAGCAATAGCAGCATCAGCATCCCTTGACTGATGCAGCTAGTCGTTGGTGTGACACTCTCGGCGACTTTGCTCTCAATTGTCGCCAGTAGTCTTGATATTGTCATACCTGAATTTTCTTTCTCAGCCTTAATTCTCTGCGCTCTAACGTGTACCTTGCAGCCTGCTCTGGACAGGGTGTTAGGTTGGGATATGTGACAGTAACAAGCAACTTTTCGTATTTTTAACTGGTCGATGAGCGAATGAGTTATTTGCTGCATTGCTAACTGATAAAACTACATCTGACCTCTATGTACTGATTATGTATATGTTTTCCTGACTCACCTTTGCTCAAATGCCTGGATTTTTGGCTCCCTGCCTATTTAAATTCATGTTCTTCCTATTTCATTGCTCAACTTGTTAAATCATTTCAAGAGGAAACATTATCATTATAAGATTCACACACGGACTTACCCGAAAACGCATACACCCGTATATGTTTGCTTGCACACGTGTGTGCATATGTATATGAGTATGTTTATGTATGTGCATATGTATACGTGTATCTATTTGTATATGTATATCCATATATGGTTATGTGTTTGTCCACAATTTTACATATCCGTATATATGTATATATATACTTGTATATTGATATAAACGCACACACACACACATACATACATATATATATATATATATATATATATATATATATATATGTATGTATAAATGTCTGCTTATATATCTGGGTGTGGTTGGGTGTATATATATATATATATATACATGCGAGTCGGTACGTATGTATACACATACATATACGCATACACACATATGCATATATCGATATAAAAATCCATATATACACGTGTACATATTCACTATTCACTAGATTAGTTAGTGTCGACCAGTGTCGCATGTTTATGCAAATGCGTAGGCGTGTGTAAAGGTGTATGTTTGCCTCTTAGTGTATGTGCGAGAGTGTGCTTACAATGATAAATACGTACTTCTCCAATGATATTTATGAATATGTCTGAGCCAAAATATCTGAAATGTCAGCAGATAACCAATTATCAGAATATATTTTCAGTAAATTTCCTTACCACGTCTCAGATAAGAGTCTCTAACATAGTTTACTGGGTCACCCGTTTTCTCATTGATTATGTTACAGTGTGTTTGTTTTATAAGACATTACGTTATGAACTGTGCTTAAAAGGTCATCTTTTAATAAAAGCCATTGTCACAATGAAATATATTAACAAACTTTAGAGATCTGAAGTAAATGACATCTTAACTTAAAATCTTACCATATGGGTTTGGCACGAAGAGACACGTATATAGGTGTGTGTTGTCTTTGTCGCTTTGTGGCTGCTATGTCTGTATGTAGATATTTACCTATATGTCTATCGATATATATGTATATACATACATACATACACACACACACACACACACACTTACATACATACATATATGTATATATATATATATATATATATATATGTATATATACACGTACATATATAAATTAACACTGGATATATTAGAATTAATTAGAATTTAAATATATTACAAAATATTGGATCTCACATGACTAGTTCCTCATTAGATTTTCAGACGGGCATAAAATATGAGGCTGTGTCGCGAAATATATCTAGTTTGGTAGTTGCCAAAAAATAGTTTGTTTTTAAAGTAAGATTATGGATCAGAACGCTACTTGCTAACGATTGAATTGTTGGGTGAATATTTATGTATTAAGCACATATTGCAGTCACGCAAGAAGCTCATATAAAAGATTTCCTCCACTGAACATATCTTTTGACAGTTAGAAGAGTGAGATATGAATCAAGAATATAAATATTGTTTAAATAAAAGTGTTATTGATAACTCTTAATTATACTTCTGAATAATGGTTGTAGTTGCTGCTACTTCAATCCCCATGATTATGCTAAAATATGTCTTTCCTTTTTTTTAACAAGATATGGGATGAGGAATATAACACGTTTTAGAGTACATAAAATAGACGGTAGCTGCTACATGGATTTTAGCTTTGTTAAGAACGATCCCAAGCAGAAATTCTCCGATATTTAATTCATAGGAAAATATGAAAGGTGTATTATTGATGTTTTGTCAATGACAACTGAGGTGTGGCTCATATTTGTTAATATACACGTATTCTTTATGGATTCTTGATTGTTCCAGGATATTGTCTGCACAATGATAAATTGGGAAGACTCAAACATCGAGAGATTTGGTTTCTGTTCTTTAATATATGTGTGCTTGTGTGCGAGTGAGTGTGAATGTATGTATGCATATATATATATATATATATATATATATATATCACCTTCGAAATCACCTTATGACTCTCATTCTATCAGCATACACACATACGTACGTGTATAT
>NC_068999.1:12590797-12593331 GCF_001194135.2 Octopus bimaculoides | reverse complement strand
ATATATATATATATATATATATATATATATATATACATGTACGTATGCGTGTATGCTGATAGAATGAGAGTCATAAGGTGTATTCTCAGGTACATGTAATGATGTAATACTCCTCGTACATTAAATTAGTCAGAATAAAGATTAATGAACAATGGTCATAACTCAAATTCTTCCGGAAGGAGATATCTAGTGTTAGGAATGTTTAGAAATCAATTATCTTCATTTGAAAAGAACGTTTCAGTAACGAATACAACGAAATAAGTCTATTTTTTCTGAGTAAATACGTATTGGTATCAAAGTCTTCCGAGCATATGTATGTTTAATAAAAATAAATTATTATTTGCCTAAGTTTAACAGCATCTCCTTCGAAATCATCACCTTATACAGCATTATACCGCTTCCAGCTACTATTGGAATCCGGTTTGGAAGTCGTTTTCCGTTAGCGAGTCGAGTATCTTCTCCCGGTGTGCTCTTGATCTTGACAACGGTGTTAAAACTGAGTCGCATTTTCTTCTCGAAAAATAGATAGCAATACGCCGGTGCTAAATGTAGCAAATTGGGCGGATGCGAGGTTGTTTTTGGCGAGAAACTCACCAGTTAGGAAAGCCCGGCGGCGTGGTGCATTGCCGTCGTGGAGAATCTAATCATTCGGGTTCCACTGATTGGATTGATTTCACCGAATGCCTTCCATCAAGCGCTTCAAACTGTCGCAGTAGAACTCTTCATAGGAGTTCTGGTCTTGCGCTACGTATTTACGATGCACAAAGCCACATCTCTAGGGTGACGCTGGTCACAGGTCTCCGCTATTGAAGCGCCGGTCTGACCTGAAACATTGCCTGCAAGCTTGACGAAGCCTGTTCCATTTCTTTGTACTAGACTTTCCATATTTAACACATAATGCCACGTTGGCTCCCTGTTCCAGCTTTCTGTCCATGGCTAAAATCGCATACATGAGGTCACAGAGACACAAATTTCACAACTTGCGAAGTAAACACAATGATGTCAATCGGAACACTGTCTCATGAGGGACAGTGCTCCCTCTCTTTGCACACGCAATCACGCGCTGACACCTGTTGGTAAGCTACAAAACTAGTCTTTGGACTTTTCTAACACCTCGTTTGTATTATATCAATGATGTTAGATCAGAACGACGAAGTATAATCATGTCTAGTTTGCGATCAATATCCTTTTATTGTTGTTCAGTAAATTAAGCAATCCTAAATTCATACATCGCATTATTTCACTATTATCGTCTTTTAATCATATTTCTTCTTTTATAATGCATTCTTCTTCATAGTCCTGTTGATAGTCACTTTGTGCTCTAGAATCGGATATGCCCATAGTTGCAATCCGTAAACACAAGCCATTTTACAGTGCCAATACACACGTCAAGGATTTCATTTTCTCTAGTTTTGAAAATTCTAAAGTTTATGTGGTATTCACTTAAAAGAGGCTGCCAATCAACCAATGAGTTTCTTTTTCCCCAGATGTCATACAACATTTCAATACCTTCATTAATGAAACAATTTTTCAAAATTCGTACAGTTCATTTTTTTTTTTTTTTTTCATAGTTTAAACATTTAACTCCTTCAGAGAATTGCCTTCCCATATCTCTTAAAATTACTATTTTGCTATGTCAGCACCTTAACAACAATGACGTGTCAGACTAAAACATGAACAAGAAAAATAAAACAGTTTTTGTAATAAGAAAATTATTAACTCGATGATGATAGCGGAAATAATTTTTGAGGAAGAAAAATGTTTTGGACACTAGTATTATATTATACAATTATTTTTCTTAATTCAAACAAAACCGGGACGTACAACAACGTTTATCAAAGAGCTTAGTGACTTTTCTCTCTTCTTTTTTTTAAATTTGGGTGTAGGATATAAATGGAAGCGATAGCTTCCTGCATGCTTTAAAAAGAAAAGTGTTTATTTTTGTGGATACGACTGTAATGGGAATTCCCTACCAAAATATTAAGCATTTTGCGATAGTTTTTGACAGTATTACCTTGTCAAAGTTCTAGTCAAATGGTCTTTGCTCTTTCTCTGCTGTTTCATATTTAGACATTTTTATTAAATTCGTTTAGTTGTTCAAGATAGATAACTCTTGGCATAAAATGGTTTTTATTTACTATCACGTGACTTTTAGTCAACATTGTATATATTCGCAGGTTTGGCTGCGTGGAAAGCTTGCTTCCCACCCACATTATTCCAGGTTGAGTCCCACTGCGTGGCACCTTGGGCAGTCGTCTTCTACTATGGTTTCGAGACAACCAAATCCATGCTAGTGGATTTGGATTTTTCGAGTGGATATGTGTATGTGTGTGTGTGTGTCTGACTGCGTGTCTGTGTGTCTGTGTCCGTGTCTTCGTTTGTGCTTTTTCCCCGGCCATCACTTGACAACGAATGTTGCGTTTACGCCCCCCGAAACTTAGCGTTTCGGCAAAACAGATCCTGGTGTCGATTTCTCCCACTAACGGCCGTTGTCCAGTATAGCCGCAGTCAAATGACTGTAACATGTATATATA
>NC_068999.1:12583577-12590539 GCF_001194135.2 Octopus bimaculoides | reverse complement strand
TAAATACAAAAAAGGTGGGTTTTTTTGTATGATTGTGTATAGAGGAATATATTATTTTGTTTAAAAGAGTTCCAACACTGTCTGTGTTTTATGTTTTATTTATATTCCTGCAGAACCAACGTGGGGTATAGAATATGGAATATACAATATATAATATAATATACAATATATAATATAAAATAAAATAAAAAAAAAAAATGGATGGCACCATGAAAGAAAGTATTGAATGTAGATGAAATATTGAGTGTTCAATATAAAGGATCAAGTATATAAATATATAAATATAAATATATAAAGGCGACTCGAGTTTCAGAGCTATTTCCCTTCGTCATGGCCGGTATGACAGACTTTACGCACATAGTGTATGTATAATTATAATGAAATAATGAGCAAGGTATATTATTTCAGCAATACTTCAGGCATTACCATGGCTTCTATGGACCATTCTATTACGTCCGTTAAGATACGTTTTATTATTGACGGGCACAGTACTGCCCTCGGACTGAGGCCGGTTCATTCTCCATTTGTTTATCCCCATTATTTTGTCGAGAAAGTATTCTGGGCATATTTTTTTAAAGTTTAAGCTCATCTGTTTACGGGATGGATTTGTTGCCTATCTTGAATTCGTAAAGATCGTTATTGCTAGGAAACATCGCAGGGAATTGAGAATTGCAGTGCGGAGATATATCATTAAAATGCTATTTGTGCAGAAGAGAGAGAATTATGATAAGGCATAGAATTGAAAGAGGCTTATCTAGCTTTCTTGGCCCCAAGTGACATATTGATTACTGCTCTGTTGTTTTGAATGCTATATACCAAAAGTCTTGTATTTAAAGTTTATTTTCTTAATAGGTATAGTTGTGATACAAAATCCTCACTTATAACGCACCTAAGAAATTATTGTCATATACATGGAATTATTTTTGTCTTATTCTAGTTTGTACAGGGTGTAACATAAAGCTTGTTGCATAAAATCAGACGCTCTTTACTAAATAATTTGTAATTTGTTTCAATTTCATTTGCCAAAGACGCAATATTATACATGTGTGAGGTAAGAAAATCTCACCAAAGAATAAAGTAACTATATAAAATGTAAGGACAACTGAAAAGGGATAATTAGTTGCATAGATGCAATTTTGTTTTTGTGGGTGACGCTGTTCAATGACTATAATGTCTGGCACAGAACCATTAGGTCTTCAATCTCTGGACCAGATTGCGTGTTCTGCACTTGAGCAAGACACTTTATTTCACGTTGCACCTGTTCACTAAGCTGTAGAAATGAGTTGCGACGTCACTGGTACCAACCTGTGTCGGCCTTTGTTTTTCCCTTGGATTTCATCCGTGGCCTAGAATGGGGCAACCGCTACGCATTGGTGACTACTGATCTTCCATAAAGAACCTTGCCCGGACTTGTGCCTCGGCGGGTAACCTTCTAGGTCATTCATGATCGAATGATATCCATTTTACCTTTTTAAATGCATTTTTCATTAGAACTGACCAAATATTTTCAATCAATATTCAGAATGAATGAGTGGAAAATATATTACAATACCCATAAACAAACGATTCCTTTATATATGTATGTTTGTGGAAACAACCTCTTCAATTTGCTTATGCTGACTGATATTTAAATGAGAAATAAAAGATCATTGAGTCATCTTACTACATTCTTAATGACGGTTGAATGCTTAGCAGAAAAATATATTGATGTAAAGAGTTAGATGTATACAGTTTCTCAAGTTTGCTACAATGGGCGAGCTGGTTACGTAAAAGGTTTTGCGATTTCAAATAATGAATACACCAGTTATTTACGCATATTTTTCATAAGCTTACAGTGGTTGAATGGGAAAATATTATGTCGGTGTTAACAGATCCAGATATAGTTACAGCGAATATGGCTTTGTTTGAATTAGATCGCGTTACGGCATGTTCCCACAAATCAGGATTGATTTCCAGCTGCAAGGACTAGATTTAAATTTGAATTCACTATTGTACAAGTCGATCGAAATTATGGTATACTAATAACTACTATATAGTTTGGGGAATTGAGAATGATTTATCACTCAGAATGTTTAAGACAAAAGAAATTAGAGGTGGTTTTGGTAGTCTAGTAGAGGATTATCGTATTGATTAATCAGGCTCTGTATCCTTCACATGTCTTCTTCATTCAGGGTCCACATGTAGCATTGCTTTTCGTATACATGCCCAACGCAATCTTCATTTCACTTAATGAGGGAGCATTTTAGTTGCCAATAAAGGTAATGGATCACTCATTGTTTACATCCAATTCTTATGCTCGTAATTGCACGTTCTTTGTAACCTCTCCTACTGCTAATTAGTTTCTCTACATCTAGAGACCCTCCAACGTATTTCAGAGAATTGATTTCCCGAGTATCTTTAGCTTCTATGGCTCCTGTGTATCTTCCGCAAACAAACACTACCTTCTGCGATAATCTTCCTTTTATTACACTGCACATCGTGTGTTGATTAACACAGAGCAAAAGCGAGCTGGAGAAACATGTTTTATTTTATCCTTGCAAAATTTCGGTTTTTATTGCTAAACTATCAAGGAGCTGAAAGCTAAAATATAGTGTAAAAAGGTTATTAGCATCTTATTATGAAAATACTGGTAATACATGCTGTTATTTGCGGATTGTGAGAGGAATCATCTACGTAACACGTTGTAACAATAAATAGTGTTGGTCATATATGATGCTACCCTTGTAGATTTTGTCATTCTTACCAGTAAACGCAATGTATAAACAAAGATTTACTGATTTAATGACAGCATAGCTTAATATGATATACATAATCCGCTTTTAGACATATTTGTATCATATATGAATCATAGCAAATGATTTCCATTTTTATTTTCTATACATTGCCACTAACACAAAATAAAACAAAATTGATTAGGATTCTAATCAATTGAATTGAAATATATATTACAACAACTTGGTTATAATCTTATAGAATGGAAACAATGAATGCCTTATTAATTTGCTTTTCGGGATATAATATACTCCAGCACATTGGAAATGAAAGAAAGTATATAGTCATGCAAAGCAATGGTAAGATGCAGTTGATAGTTATATCAGGTTGGTCTTTGTAGTGTTTAGTTGGGGCACCTTCACAACGATTTCCAAACCTGATGTGGTTGAACCGAACATTCCAGGCTACGTGAAATAATTTCAGTTTAAGACGGGAAGGAATTGATTCAATATCATTCCACCGTGACTACTCTTACTTAGATAATGTGTGTATGTTAGAAATATATACATAAGTATTGTTTTTTGTTTTTTTTAAAGTTTCAGCTCAGAGCTGCGGCCATGCTGATGCACCACCGTGTTGCTAGACTGTTAATACAGGGAGCCTCTTACAATGGCACTTGGTGAAGAATGGAGTTTGATTTAGCAACCCTAATTTGCACCTCCTGCCTCGAGGTAGGTTCATCTGGGACTCTCGATAGGAAGAGGTCCAACTTTGATTTAAAAACTCCTACACCTACTTTGTGCAGATTCCTCAGGCTCTTTGGGAGAATATTAAAAAGCTGTGGGCCCCTGAATCCCAAGCTGTTGCAGTAACTGGTCCTGAAGCGCGATGGCATTGCTGGGATTTTGGCACTATGCAGTGTCGTCCCGTTCTGGCATTGGTGTAGCTTTCTATACAAAATTATTCAATTATGCCTGTTTGCAAAGTTCAATAAGTCTTATTTGAAATATCTTTCACCAAGTTTCGTGTGGCGTAGGCAGACTTAACAAACCAGTCTTACTTTGGAATCGTCTTTCGTTCTTACTCTCACTGGGAAGTAGGTAATGGTAGAAATAGACTTAATTACTTTATACTAACTTCCGGATTGTGACAGAAACGAAATAAAAGAAAAGAGAAATAATAATATTCGCTGATTTAAATGTGTTAACGATTTCTTTATATTTCGGAAGCAAATTATGTCTGTTTCACTTATTTTTATAACTTGTTTGGCCTAAATTGAGTTAATAGAAATTGAGGGAAGGAATTAACGGACGCCGTTGCCATTAATCCATTAACAATACACAAGTGAGTCTAAAGTCTGTGATAATGAGACGTTGAGAATGGTTAATACAAAAAAAATACTAATAAACAAACATAAAAATAAACAATCACAATGGAATTAATCAACCAAATTATCAAATTCAAACTCACAAACATCTGTGACAAAAAAGTACTAATAAAGAAAAAAGGAAAAAAAAAATTACTATATCGTTTCTAGTATTTATGACGTTCAATGTGAAATTACCTGAGAAATTCTAATCAACTTGTTTAATGCTTTGTTATCTTATATAAAGATTCTGGATATATAAACTGACAATACATCACTTGACATATATGGCAACTTGCCTAAACATTATTTAGGCCAGTTAACATAAGCAACATACAAAAATAACAAAACAAATTACTTTTGGTCAGGGAGATATTATTGTGTATGTGTGTCTATGCGTATTTGTTTGTGGTCTAGAAACGCTGTTACAACTCAATAGTTCTCTGTGCGTTTTCCTGTATTATCTCATTTCAACCCTGAATAAGCAGACCTTTCTTCAGCGAATTCCAGTAGTCAACATCCGTGATTTCAGCAGACAGACATTGCTACAAGCTAAAACATTTAAATTGACATTTCTATAATATTATACGTTCCGTGTAGAATATTCCTTTGTCATATCTAGCATATAGAACAACAACATCAAGGCCTTCTTGTTGGGTTCTTTACCATACATATTTCGATACTAAGTATCCGAGATACTTACGCTTGAACTATGTATGTATGTATGTATGTATGTAAGTATGTATGTATGTATGTATGTATGTATGAATGTATGAATGCATGCATATGTACGAACATTTTTCTTCTGAAACAAATCACTTCTTTGATACACTGGTGTTCTCACTTTTATAAATTCGTGTTAACGTTATTCAAATTACAATGGTATAATTCTATAAACGAGGGTGAATCAGAATTGTTCATAGGCTTGCCATGAGAGAATAATTCTCGAGCTGAAAAATATTTCATGCGTTAATTTCAACCCTTCGTAACTGACTGTTCAAAGAAGATCCCAAATGTAATCAGTAGCGGCTGCTCTTCAAAATGAGTGAACTTTCGCCCCCCATGAAACTAGTTCCAATGAATCAGAGGGCGTTTACTGTAGTGTTGCCACTGTTCTACGAGAGGTGCTACAAGTTCACAGGCTGACTGAGTGAGTTTATTTTTGAATGGCGAAATTTGCATGTATCAATTTCAATTTAATAACTGCTTTCTCACCTCGAAAGTAATTAGTAGATTAAAGAAGTCTTCAAAAGCAACTAGTAGCAGATTCTCTTGAAAATCGTGAACATTTGGCATCGTGGTGATATCAATTACATGCAGAAAAAGGATATAGCCTCTAAGGATATCTATGCTGACAAGTTTGTCATGGTACTCCAGGTTTACTAAGGGTGCAAAAGTGGGCAGTTGAAGTTAGGATGTGAAAGGTGAGCCATGAAGACGACCCGAGGTCCGAAATGTTCGTCTTCACAAGATGGCGATGGATGACCAGCAACTGACTAAAAATCAAATATCCAATATCATTAACATATTCCGTGCGAAAGTTGAGAACATTCTGAACAAAGAATTTGACATGACAAAAGATTATGCTCGGTGAGTTTCACGGCTACTTACATATCATCAAAAACACACCTGGAGGAAAATATCACGACAAAAATCAAGATTGTTTCAGACAGACCCGTTTCGCTTGCTTGATGGTTTCTTAATCCAGGATGCGAGTCACTTTCAGTCAGAGACAACGAAACTATCCATGCAGTGGAAACATCCCTCCTCAACTTTTGCAGTTGTTTGGTTTGGGAAGCTAAAAGCAGTGTGTGTATGAGCTATCCTCAAACAGACCACATCGTCAATAGGAAATAAAATTCCAACTTGCTGAGGTAGTTACCAAAAGCCTATTAAGATCAGACGCCCAGGGAAACTGACGAAAAAGAACTTGTTTTCCGAGGAAAATGTTTCAGCACACAAACTCCATATTTCAATGGCTGTTGTGCGGGACTGTAGCTTTGAACTAGTTGATTAGCCTCTGTTGTCCTAATTTCGCCATATCTAGTTATAATCTGTTCCCTGACATGGAAAAAAACATTTGTCTGGGAACTAATGTCACAATGATGGCGACGTCGTATGTGCTGTTGATGACTTTTTTGACCAACAAAACGATAGCTTTCATCAATGAGATCCCATTATGCAGCATTAGTGGAAACAGTGTATGGACCGCAAGGAGTCTATGCTGAAAAATAACCTCATATGGTCACGTTCCATGCGAGTGTCTTGCTCATCCTACGAACGTTTGAACCGAGACTCATAACTGAGTGACACATCCTTCTATGTTTATTATATTCGCACAAATTTTGTGAAATGAATTTGCTTATGACGCTGAGAGCATTATACCACTGTAGATACGCATAAATATTTTATATCTATATACTTAGACTAGTTATACTTAGACTAGTTGTCGTAGCAGAAGGAAGAGGTTGATATGGTCTCATAAAGTTTACTACATTTGAAATTTGAGTGATATAATGTTTATAATTTTACAAGTGGAAGCTACAGTAATAACATCGATGCAGCCATTGATCTGTGAGGGCGAGGGTGATGGCATTCTTTACAAGTTTTAAAGCACACACCATCATCCAAACAGAACAATAAAACATTTTGACAGAAATATTAACAGTAGAATATCTAACATATAAACCAAAACAGTCAAAGCTTTCTCCACATTAGAATACGACATACTGAAAACATATTCTTGAAAGAAAACATAAAATTATATTGAAATATAAAATATATTAAGATCAGGTAAATACAGGTCATCCGGTTCAATCCAATTTTAACCCTTTAGCATAAGCTAATCTTTGATATATTAATCTATCATAAACATAAGAATAAT
>NC_068999.1:12580724-12583477 GCF_001194135.2 Octopus bimaculoides | reverse complement strand
TGACAAATATATCTACAGCGTCTTCTGATGGAAATCTACTTTCATCTCAGCCATAATTTATCAAATATTCTTTAATAAAAGAATGTAATATTTACTAATACATGCATACAAAACGTCGAAAATCTAATAACATGATAAAGACAAGTAATAATAACAGAAATAAACTAAATCAACTATTAGATTGCCTTTTCCCGACAAAATAACCTGTCCACTAAATGTCAAATACTTCATAAAAACAATAGAGTATAGAGCAAATGTATCTAGGAAATGCATCGAAGATAAGTGTATGTAAGGTACGAAAATATGCTTTCTTTTTTCATGCCCAAGCGTTTAGTTATTATTTTAAATCTCATATCTAATATACAAGGAAATATGGACGTTTATAGACACGAAGAGTTCACTTCGCTCGCAATTTTCTGTAAAATTTGACACTAACAAATATACTGGAATGCATGACTCTAAAGATATTGCCATGCTTTCTTTTAAAATAGAGAGCAAAGGTCAAAGTTTTCATTGAGACACTACATCAAAACAAATTGGCAACAAAATTAAATACTCCTGGCTAGTTTTACTGAAGGTAACATATAATTCTCTAGATGCCAAGTCAGTATTTTATGTCACATAGATAATATTCACTCACTACGCACTCTCACTTTTGATTCAATATTTCCAGTCTTTGGACAACATGATACTTTCCGACGTATATGTTTTTGTACACCACCTATTGACTCACTTGATTTTAATTAACACGAGATTGATTTTTTTTCGCTCTGTAGAGTACTTACATTTCAAAATAAATAAATTAATTAATTAATCAATAGAACATCACTTACCCTCTTTACCGACCACTTTTGGATGCTTGCTTCACCAAAGGCCTAATTATGTTCAGTCAGTATTGATTTGCGTGGTAACCAGGGGAGGAATTTATTCCATGCTCATTTTCTTCCTTGAGTTGTCACTCCATTTCGCTCAGAAAGCATTCTACTACGGAGGGGAAAATGGTGTCATGCACTATACCTTTGTTCCTAGCTACGCTAAAAAGACGTCTTTCTTTACTGGAAATAGTTCGTTATAAAAGTTAGTGTTGCATTGTTTTGTATGTCAATAAATTAAAATAAAACAAATATCACGGTATTTTTGCATAGCACAATGGAGAAAATTGATGAGGGGGCCAAGCTTTGGTTACAAAGAAAATATTATTAAAGAAAGCTTTGTAAAGAGTACAGGAACAGGTCCGCAGCGAAAATAGAATGAAAGGGAGGATATATCAGCAAAATTATATCTCAATGAAGTCCTACGTATGGGCTTTAAGAATAAATGACACTGCTCCTCTTAATAAGTCTGAAATAAATTGGTTTCAGCTGTTCTCAACATGGAACAAATGATACAGTAGATGAAATAATGGGAACTGAAAGAAATTTTTGGAACTATTAGGAAAGGAAAACTGCAGCATTTTCAGCTGGCCATCCGAGTCCAGAACCTCCTACCTTACATCCTTGAAGAGTAGTGCTCTACCCTTTTTTTCCTATGAACCCTTGTGATTATTATTCTGTTCTGGTGGACTCACATAGTTATTCAATGTTTGAAACCTACTTTTATTGTTAATTCCTTCAAAATTACTACTTTGCTTTTTTATGCATTAACGTGTTTAGGTGAAACTGTGTAAAGCGCCCGAGAAACCTAGCAGTTTTTATGTAATAAATACATCCAGAGTAACATGTTATCATAACTCTTAAAATACTATTGTTGGTCCTCAATTCATTATTTTGTTTCCGTGGCCAACAAAAAGTATAATGTGCCCGCCCAGAATGTATATGTGCCCCCTGCTGAAAACCATTGTTCTAGAGGAAATAATCAATACCAAATGAATATATGAAGGATACGTCAACCCTTGCTGGATGATTTAAAAGAGCACAACTGAATGCACATCTATTGAAAGAAGAAGGAATAGACAGAGATAGACCATGATTGCACATTCTCAGCGACAATGGTGGAATTCACGATTTCCACCTTCACAACACCCAATAGATATTATAACCGATACTCATGAGAAATAAATTTGTCTTGATATAGATGTGGCATACCCGTGTATTACGACAATCAAGAAAATGGACAAGAAATAGATTATTATAACGAAATTTGTATAAAACCTGAATGTAATCGGGTGGCAGTAAATTTAACTGAAAAACACATCGAACAAACTTAGTGAGTAGGGTGGATCTACTGTAACACTCAAATGATGGAAAATAAAGTAAATAGGGTTACGATACTGCCAGCCATCTCCGAGGCGTTTGGAACTGCGAGACAGTGTTTAAGATTATGCCTGAGATATGTCAATCGCAATTTGAAAGTAAGTACGTTGCACGAAGATTGTAGACATAGTAGAGTGACTGGTATGTATAGGTCGTTACATTTGATAAGAGGAATTTGATACAGAAGCGAGCAAAATAAAAGCTGGTGTCTAAGACTACGGATTGCAACATAACTACGCTGATTACACATTCATAAATTGTAACAGAAAAGAAAATGTAGTAGTAGTAGTAGTAGTAGTAGTAGTAGTAGTAGTAGTAGTAGTAGTAGTAGCAGCAGCAGCAGTACTAGTAGTAGTTGGAGGAAGAGAAAAAAGAAGAAACAATGATGACGATGACGATGAAGAAGAAGAAGGTGACAATGATGAGGAGGAGGTGGAAGAGGAGGGGGAGGGGATGAGAGGGAGGAAGAGATTGATAACAAAGGTTGTTTAGAGGAGATTT
>NC_068999.1:12579172-12580233 GCF_001194135.2 Octopus bimaculoides | reverse complement strand
AGAATCGTCAATTAATAATAGAATTAATAATTAACAATTTTGCCAAGTAGTTCAGTATGAAAAAATCCTTGGTTTGTTTACGCTTTTCCCTCCGGTTTTTTGTTCTATGTGTGCCATAAATATCGCCATCCACTTAAGAGAAAAATGTGTAGTTTGGAATCAGTAGTTCTTTGACTGCTATTTCTAAATTTGCAGTATGTTGGAGAAGCAACTCAATTGCTAATCCCTGTATATTTATAATGATATATATATATACATCATGCAGGAGTGATATATAATAATTCTATACAGATAGATAACTCAGTGTGACAGAGCAACATTAACGAGGCTACAAGTGGCAAATCATTGGAATGGACAATAAATAAATAACCGAAAGAGAAGGTATGATCTTTCAAAAGATGATGCAGCATATCGTCTTATATTAATTGTTCTCGGAACGTTTGACAGTTTAATTGCATGCAATAAAATGACATAGAGCAACGAGTACGAAATCTTGATTAAGTCATCGGAACAGCTACAATCTAACCGCACCTCTTTCCAATCCACAATCGCATGGACCTTAAACTGACACTAGGTTTTAAAAGATGTGTCCAGTATTTGTGGGAGCAGAGTGAGGAAGTTGGAAATAAGTAGAAAAAAGGGATCAGATTGGAAGGGTTTACTGAAGTGTAAAGTGAGATGAAAGAAAGCGAGAAGGAAGTAAACAAAACGATGTGAATTTTAAGAAAGGAATGTAGGGAAGAGGGTGATGTGGGAATATGAATCAATATTCGTTCACTGCGATCGAACGGAAACATAAGGTCATTTGTCATTAATTATTAAAATTGATATGAAAACACACGCATACACACAGACACAAACGCACACAGGCTCTCTCTTTCTCTCATTCTCTCTCTCATAAACACGCACACATACACACACATATGCCCGAACACTCACGTACAGTGAGAGAGGCTTCCAATGATAGATATTGATATATACATAAACACACACACACACACATACACACACAGACACACACACACACACACACACATATACATATATATATATATATATAT
>NC_068999.1:12577881-12578914 GCF_001194135.2 Octopus bimaculoides | reverse complement strand
TATATATATATATATATATATATATATATATATGTATACAATATATAATATATTAGATACAAAGTACAATGCATAATAACATGCACATACACAAACTCATATGCATTCACATACATAAAGAAACACCCATATTTAGATGCTAATATATATATATGCACATATACATATACTCATCAATGTATGCAAAACTGGGAGAGAGAAAAACATAGAACTACTGTAAATGAGAGGCGGAGGAAGAAAGAGGGGGAAAGTAAGAGGTAAGGAGTAAAAGCGAAAGACCGAGAGTCTACTAGATAATATTATCTGATAAAACATAAAGCAAATTAAGAAAATAGTTTCCAAATTTTTACACTAACTTTGTAATTAGTTATAGATTAAAAAATTAATTATCTATTCACACATCACTCGTACACACACATATATCCACCTCCAGACACATAACACGCATACGTTGATATGTATGGGTGTGTGAGTGTGTATGTATGTGCGTCTGTGAGTGTATATCTGAGTGTATGTCTGTGTGTGCGTGAACGTGTATGTGTGTGCATGTGTGTGTGTGTGTGTGATTGCGTGTGAGTGGGTGTGTATGTGTGTGTGTGTGTGGCAAACGCTCCCGCCGCAAATTTACCCCCACCTCTCTCACTGTCTTCCTCTTTCTCTCTCCCTATTTCATACTTTCTCCCTCCGTCACTACATCCCTCCCTCCCCCTCTCTCTGTTTCTCTCAGTCGTGTTCTCTTTCTGTATCCTTGTTTCGCATGGAATATTGCTCTGACTTCGGCATAGAGAGTAAATAAACACGTGAGTAATAGATGTTACAGCTATTCAGGGTTTAATGGGTGATGCTCTTAATGAATAACTGTTAAACCGATTATAAAGAAGGTTAATTAGATGGAGGAGTTAATTTAATAAGTATTTACAAACAAATCAGGAAAAAAAAAGTTGTTTTTCAAACTCAGACACGCACACATATACAGATAAGGGGTGTATGTGCGTATGTGTGTGTGTGTGTGTATATATATATATATATATAT
>NC_068999.1:12569934-12577379 GCF_001194135.2 Octopus bimaculoides | reverse complement strand
ATATATATACACATATACATATACACACATGTATACTTTGGTAGGTAGGTAGTTACATAGATAGATGGATAAATATACAGATAGATAGATAGATAGATAGATAGATAGATAGATAGATAGATAGATAGATAGATTCGTAAGGGCGGATGGATGTAGATATGCATAATATTACATTTATATTCAAAGCAAATTTTGTGACTATGTAGAAATATATTTATAAACATATGCATTTATATTCACTTAAAATCAAAAGTAGAAATGTGATGAATACAAAGAGATGAGAAGAACATAAAAACCATTCCTGTCAGTAAGAATAGAGGAATATTGTTTATATAACGATGCAAAGACAACCTAGGGATATTTCATTCATGTTATAATAACACTATTTATGCCTGTGCCCAAAGCGGCGATGAATTCCTGGTAGAGTTTACATTTGTGTTTGCTCTTGGTGTGAACGTGTTCCTCTACTGTAAGTAATATGCGAACGTATTTGTGAGTTTTGTTTTAATGGTGTATATGCTTTAGATGCAATGTGTATGAGTAGCAACAGCACCGTACCAAAATATAATTCCCGTGAAACACACACACACACACACACACACACACACACACACACACACACATATATATATATATATATATATATATATATATATATATATATATATATATATATATATATACATGCGCCTAGATATCTGCACACATATACCTGTAGAACATACATAAACAGGTCGAATCAGATACAAGTTCACATACATACATATTTATATATAAGCAGATAAATTATATATATATATATATATACACAGACACACGCATATATACATATATACACACATGTATACAAATATTGTATATGTGCATATAGATATATGCACACATGCATCCATATATATGTGAATGTTTATACATGCTAATATATAGGTAAACACATCTGTATCTCTTTCAAGCTCTGTCACTATATTTCTCTCTCCCAACACGCACACACACACACACACACACACAAACAAACACACACATACATATACATATAAATGCACATGCACCCACGCACATATATATATATATTTATACATGATATATTCACATAGATATAAACTAACAAGTAAAGAATAGAAACGTAGTAGCGTTTGTTTAATCTTACGCTCTGAGTTGATATAAAGCAGATCGAACAACCCTGAATCAGTAGATTCATTCACCAGATCGATCTTCAGTTCATTATTTAATGTTTGCTTCAGAGAACGGTTGAATTTCCGCTTCGTTTGTACTTTGTTCATTTCCTTTCTTCTTCAATAATAGTTACCCTATTGTGGTTCAAAGGCCGCTTTTGATAACTGTAGCTTGGATTTGTACTCTCGTGTTTGTCTTTCAGCCAATGTACGTGTCTGCTGTTTAAACACTGCATGTATATGTTTGTTTGTGTTTAAGTGTGTGAGACTGTATTTTTCTTACGTGTTTCTATTTATTTTAGCCGCCATTTTTGTTTCTTGTTTGTTTCACTCTAGTTTCTTTCATTTAAGTTTTGTGTTTTTTTTATTTGTTTTTATTTTGTTCATTTTCATAAGGTGGGTTGTTGTCTTGTCTAGAAATGCAAGTAATAAGCAAACTGTATATTTATATTTTTTTTCTTTTTTCCCACCTGCAAACAACCGTTGTTATTTTTCTTTTCTATTACATTTTTTTTTATATGTCTTCCTACTGTTTGCCTTTGCTTTAACCACTTATCATTTTCTCCACAATGGCGATTTCTCAACCAATTACTTTTGACTGATTCGCTTCCTGGTTGCGCTATTGACTGAGTTTAATTGTTAAGCGAAGTGTAAATACTATTCAAGAGTTAATTTGAACGAACGCAAGATTCGATTCGTCTCAACTGGTTTGCCGACAAGAGGTTGTCTATGTTGTAAAATATAAAATATCAAAATAAGAATATGAAGCTATAGGAAAAATACCCAAAAGAAACTAAGCGTGAATGAAGATAAATCAATTCCTTACATTTTTATGTATTTTCCGTTTCTTTTAATTATATCTTTTTTTATTAATTGTTTTTGCCTTCCTTTTTAATTTGGTGATCGTGGCGGATGGGGGAGCTGAGAATCTAAAACGCATTGATGATAAGAGACGAATATGATGTTATATGTGACGGCTGATACTAGCCAGTGTGTTCTATTTTGTTCAATAATTCGATTCGAGTTTATTATTTGTATTGCCCCGATCTCGTATAACATATTGACATTATACACGCCATTGAGTAAAGATCTCTCAAGTGTTAATCATTGCAGTGAATTACCTTTACAGTTATTCAACCTTGAATACGTTTTAACAGTGAGCCGCATCAATTTCTGAAATGTAATTTAATATGATTGTATTAAACGTTAATAATTTCAGAGCTTAATTTTTGGCGGAACCTACACGAAATATCTTACAAATGTTGTATATATATATATATATATATATAT
Source organism: Octopus bimaculoides (assembly GCF_001194135.2). Classification (NCBI taxonomy): domain Eukaryota; kingdom Metazoa; phylum Mollusca; class Cephalopoda; order Octopoda; family Octopodidae; genus Octopus; species Octopus bimaculoides. The sequence continues at coordinate 12,574,917 of NC_068999.1, read as the reverse complement.
TTGTGTGTGTTAATGTGTAAGAAAATAACAACGATTGATCAATTAAAGAAACAATATCTTGGCAAGAAAGTAGGTTAGAACAGAGGAGCAGAACCAGAGACATGTATCGAACATATGTTACTTAGCAAAAAATAGACCGGACAGCTGTAATAAAACTGTATCTTTTGATAAACTACCTCTCCATAAGAGCGTGGAAACTTTTATTCTTCCTGTCTAAATCAAGATAAACCATTTTCTGGAACCTGATAATTTTCGCTTTAAACTTGTCAAATGTGTAACAAAACTCGTAGCCGAAACCGAACACTGTCCCTGATATTGAGCTACCGTTTACAATAGTGTCAAAATTAACGTGCATGAGGATTGTAGAAAAGGCAAGACGTCGGCTGTACGAACATTGCTCACTTAACAGGTGTAAATGACATTAGCTATGCCAGCTTTTGTGACATACACACCGAGCTTCCTTCAAATTGAAATCGAATGTTGCATTTACAGCAGTAAAACTGGAATAAAAAGGCTTAGGTACGGTAGAAGGAAAGGTACACAACAGGTATGCCTATGAAGAAAAGTTACGAATATTTACCTTTTATCCTTTTATCTTTTACTTGTTTCAGTCATTTAACAGCAGCCATGCTTGGCTACCACCTTGATGGGCTGTAGTCGAGTAAATCGGACCCAGGACATATTTCTTATTCTATCGATATCATTGGTGAACCGCTGGGATATAGAGACGTAAATACGCCAACACCGGTTGTGCAGAAATGGTGGGAGACAGATGAAGGCACAAACTCACGCACGCACGCACACACACACACAAGTACAGACACACACTGTCATATATTACAAGTCAAGGTGCAATACGCACCTGTTTGCTTCAAAGGAGAGTTAAAACTCTCCAAAACCGCGCGTCTCTCACTATATCTAAACACGCACGGAGAATATACAAACTATATTAAGAAATACTCTTCCCCTTTGTAAAAATACATATACAAGTGTAGAACTATAGTGAGATATGCTTGGTTTTGGAGAGTTTTGAAACAAACAGGTGCACATTGTACCTTGACATTTAATATATATTTCGCCCATCTGGAGTACGTTTGCTGACCATTGTATCATTATCTTTTTATAGATAATGATAAGTTAATTGAACTTTGAATTTATAATTGCTTATTAATACGTATTTGAAAGTGCGGGGCCTTCAGCTGAACAACCGGCACGGTGGGTTGAATATATTAAAAAAAGTATTGCTGATGAGCTTTAAGAAAGCGAAACCAAGTGATACGTGGATGCCACAGAATTCTCCATTGATGGTGTAGCTTTTTGAAAGATGGTCAATAAATAATTCCAATATTGCATCCCCGAAAACTGGGTTAAGAAACATTGAAGGAAACCAGTTGGATCTATCTAAAATTTAAAAAAAAAAAAGAAGAAAAGCAGGTTTTGTCGTGATGTGATCAGCTTGGTGTACTTCTGATCTAATGTCAGAAGACGTAACACCGAACGAGTAGAAACTTTCGTGCAGATTACCAAACGCATCCTATAACTGAAGTATAATATTGTTATGATATCTTGAAATGGTTAACAAGAATTGCTTTATTTGCAACATTTGTTTTTACTTACATTGAACACTTAAATTGATCTTTCAACCAAACCACACCATACTATCAATCATTTATCTTCATTCATTAGTTGTGCACGCATTGTTGTGCGTTTAAGATGTTTTGTTTTCAAATAGCGCAGTCCCAATGCGTGGTAAATTAGAATTGCACCTCTCACATTGATGGGAAAACATGCTACTAGAATCATCCTTTAATTCGATGGTAGACGTAATCCAACGCAGAGTTTTAAATAACTACTCGGCTTTTAGGCGGCTTTTGTGAAATCATAATTGACTCAGTATTTACTGTCTAGTTTCCAATCTGGTCACAACCTCTTACTGGTACCTCCAACCCCTTGGAGTTCATGAAAAATATCAAATTTGCAGACATACTTTTATATGAATTGCTAACAGTTTATTGCTTTCAAAACTTTCCACACCCCTGCCGATTTTCCAGTTTCAACATTTACTAAATCCATAGAAATTTGTTATTTACATTACTTGTATTCCGTGTATTCATAAAATGATAAGACGATATACATACAGAACAATCTGGTTACACAGTTTGAAATATTATATCCTAAACGTAGTCAAAGCAATGGAAGAGATATTTGATTTGTTCTTATATTATTATTTTTAGTGATTGGAATAGACATGTCAAAGAAGACAAGCCATAAGTTCGCTGGTGCCATTTTGTTTGCAATAAATAAAAGATTCCAATTTCGCCAGACATTTATAAACAGCAGCCAGACATACAGTGGTAACAGCAGAGTTATGCAATACTTTTCTATCAGATTATATTTTAAATTCTGGAAGTAGTACGAAACTTGGCTTTGTGGTTAAGTTCACTCGCTTCTCAATCGCGGAGTGTTTGCTCATGTCTCAGAATGCCCATGCTATATTCGATCTACCCCCGTTACCGAAACATGTATTCGCAGTGACATTTATTGAGCAATGAAAGACTAGTCACACTTTGACCCAGCCCAAAATATATTTATTATTAGTTTCAAATTTAATGTAGAAAGGGTACTTGCTTTGCTGTGTGATAAGAACCTTGATTCTCATCTATATGGTTCCGGATACTTAATTCGTGGCACCTTGTTGCGATGTGATCTCCTATGAGTGGAATTGGTAAACAGAAACTGAAGGAAGTCCATCATATATATGTTTTTGTGTGTGTGTGGCATTGCTTCCAATCTCCACTTGACAACCGGCGTTGGTGTTGCTATTTCGCCTTAACTTAGCAGAGTTCATTCTAGTTTTTGGAATGTGGTCTGTAAGTCGTTTACCGTAAACGATTTGAGGGGCAAGACGCTTTGGACATTCTGTGAGACGCGCTCGGTGATAAAATATTGACTTTTGATCTTCCCTTTCATCTTGGGAAGAGGTGGCCGTCCGTAGGCGATCGATACGGGGAAGAGGGCGTGTGCGGAGCGATATCATTTCGTTTTGGCGAGAAACACACAAGTGAAGAAAGTACGGTGCTGGATGCATCATCGTCATGAATAATCGTATTTTTCGACTGCTACAGATCCGGTCGTGTTCACTGAATATCCTCCATCAAACGCTTCAAATTAGATTAGACCTCTCGATTTACAGTCAAACTCTGGGGGGAAACTTTTCAATGCAGAATACCACACTTCCAGGAGTGACACACGAGACAAGTCTTCCAGATCGATCATCATCTTCCAGAAACTTTCTATCACTTTTGAAACGCTCGTGCCACTCAAAACATTGCGTACGACCCTTTGCATCATCGCCACAGACTACGGCATACATGTGATCACGGAATACAAATTTCGCAACTTGCGAAGTAAACACAGCATGCAACCTCATGAAGGTTACTGCCATCTGTCCCTTCACACGCAACTGGGTGCTGCTATCAGTTAACGTGCTGCATAACTAGTCTCCCAAATTTGTTATGCTACCTTGTATAAAGGAAAATGTGATAAATCAGATTTAAAATTGTTTGCACAAAGCCAGCAAATTTGGGAAGACGGTAGTCGATTACATCGACCTGTTACTGAAGTAGTATTTATTTTTCCGACCTGCAAAGGATGTAAGCTAAGGTTTATGTCGGAGGAACTTGAACTTAGAACGCACAAACGTACAAAATGCTTAGCAGTGTGCCAGCGATACTGCCAGCTAGCTGCATTAATCCTGATGACATTTTTGATTTCAAATATTTAACAGAAGGGTAGCAAGTATGGATAGCGGGTAAGTCGATTGCACGGGCACCAATGTTCATATTGTATTTATTTTAAGAAACCGGGATGGATGAAACGCAAAGGAATTTGGGCGCAGAACGTAAACACGGACAAAATGGCGCAATATAACAACTCTGGCAGCTCGCCACATTAATACAGATGATTTTTTTTTTTTTTGCTATGTAACGTAATGTGTACGAAATGATTATTCTTTGATTTTATTTATATTATATTCGTTACAGTTTGGGATTCAATTTACGTAGAATATGGAGAAGTTATTAATCACATCTCCAAACCGGAAGAGTTATGTCAGTCTATTTTTTAAAACAATGAATATTAGAAGCAATAACAATAAAAGTAGAGTTTCGTAAGCGGAAGAATATGTAGTTAGGCTGATAAATAAAAATTCTGTGATATTTAATAAGTCCTTAAATATATGTAAATCGCAATCCACTTGAAGCTGATATAACATCTCGTGGTTAATATAGGTAGTTTTCAAGTACTGTATAAATAAAATTCATTACATATATTTTCGTCTAAACCTCCTAGGTTTCTAAAAATTCTGTAAAACTAGCCTTATTTCTTTACGCAATGATCCAATATTTAATAACCGATGTAGTCTTCGTTAAACATCGGTTATTAAGGTCGATAAATAATTCCCAGGAAAGGACTTGTATTAATATAACACCTATACACTTTCGCAACTCAACATTCACTGCCTGATGCCAAACAGTCATTCTGGGTTCAAATTTTGGTCTGAACTGAAAACAGAAAGACAGACGAAATACCGGAAAGCATTTTTCCCGGCGAGCAAACGATTCTTGGCAACTCGCTACCATATCAAACAGTAATACCGAAGAGAAAGTTTACACGCTGTATTACACAGTACGTTTCATCATGTATTTTAATAACAAAATCGTTTCCAAGTTCAGTCGTAATCATAATAAAACCTTCCAATTGCTACACATTTTCCATTCAACGAATCACTCGAGGTGATAAGTTCACAGTTTAGTTTGAAAACGCTAACTTCCCAAATGTTTTTTATCTGTAGAAATAGGCATATATATATTATCTGTATTTGTATGCATAAATGCCTGAGTAAATACAGTATATAATACCCCCACACACACACGTGTGCGCTCGCAAACACACATGTACATATACATGTATATATATATATAT
>NC_068999.1:12567031-12569706 GCF_001194135.2 Octopus bimaculoides | reverse complement strand
GTGTGTGTGTGTGTGTGTGTGTGTGTGTGTGTGTGTGTGTGTGTGTGTGTGTGTGAGTGTTCAATGCAGATGATCATTTATATTAATGTATGTGAAGAAGCAAGAAGTCAAATATGAAATTGATGTTTAAATAACCGAAGTATCTATTCTTCTCCGTTTCTCTCCTCGTTATTTTGTTCTCTATCATATCTCATGGAGAAGACCAGAGGAGGATAAAGAGAAAGAGTGAATGGTACTCATGAACAGGCAGCCAGTTGGGTAGGAATAAAGTTATCGTTATAAACATATAAATCAAGAAAGACTCGTCTTTACTTCGATAATGATCGCCTTGACCTACAGAAAGTATTGTAACTATAGATAAGTGTACGTTCGTATGATAGATATATTAAGGAGAGGAGGACAACGTCACGAAGACAGAATCTGAAATCTGTACAGATATAACGCATATATTCAGTCGTGTATGTCAGCAATCATGCGCTCTCTCAAATTGATATAAACATATACACGATCAGGAAAACGGAGTTAACAAGTGTAGACTTTCGTAACATTTGATCATTTCTATACAAATTATTCGCAGAAACAGAAACATACATCTACGATATTATCTTATCTATTAACGTCTGTTGATTTATAGTTCTATGCTATAAAGGCAAGCGCGGGAAAGACTATGACACTGAGTATAGTCCCTATATGGTTACTGTACATTCTAGTATTGGCAATGAAATCACTCATAAAGTATATCCAGTATTTTCTAGAATAAACGTGTACGCTTACTTTCTCTCTCACTTGCATTCTGTCTCTCTCTGTCGCTTGCTCTCTCCTTCTAGCACAGAAATATATGTATGAATGTATGCATAACTACATACATACACATTCACACAGAAGCATGCAGGCACACACATATGTAATGAGATGTAGTCAAAAGGTATGCGACCCTTGGCAAAAAGACAAGTAATATTTGCTTTAGTCTCCTTCAAAGTATTCGCCTTGGGAGTCTACACACTTTCCTCAGCCTTCCTATTGCTGCTGGAAACATTTCTCGAAATAATTGTTTAAGATGCTGTAGAGTTGCACCATCGAATTTTGCTTAATGTCCTCTGTTGTCTCAAATCTTTGAGTGTTCTTTTGATCTTCGAGAATAGACAAAAGTCATCCGGAGCCAATTCTGGGGAGTAGAAAGACTGACGAACAAGTGGCGTGTTTTGCTTCACGTGTAATGCGAGAGCGCACAAACACTCACACACTCAGAGATAAGACAGGCTTCTTTCAATTTCTGTCTAACAGATCCACTAGCAAAGCTTTGATCGGAGCGAGACTATAGTAGAAAGAAATTCGGAGAAGGGTGCCACGCAGTGGGACTAACCCTAAACCACGTGATTGGAAAGTAAGCTTCTTGCGACACAGTCACATCTGTTCGTTTGGTTGTGTGAGTATATGTGTGCGTGTGTATACTTATTTCATTGTTACGAACTTATGCACTTTCACGATGGCTTCCCCTAATGAAATAAATTCACACATGCATGAATGGTTCTTCTGGATTGTAAACATGAATGGCGAATTACGAGTATAATATACTGTCATAACGCGGCGAGCTAACAGAATCATTAGCCCACCAGACGAAATTCTTAGTAGAATTTCGTCCGTCTAAACGCTGTGTGTTCAAATTCCACCGAGTTAGACTTTCATTCTTATCATTTCGAGTTCGATAAAATAAGTACTAGTTGAACATTGGTCGATGTTTTCGACTAATCCCTTCTCCCGAACTTCCTGGTCTCCTTCCAAAATTTGAAACCATTAAATATAGTCATTTTTTTTCTTTCGCTTCCAATATATATTTATAGCTCCTGAAGCAACAACCGTGAAGATCAAGTATTAGTAATGTAATATTATATGGAAACACACTTCACCATATTTACTTAGTTTTTAATAGATATTATTTTTTTCATTATTTAGTTATTCATTTTTCCTAAATGTATTTTTATTTTCTTAAAAAATACAGTGTATTAGATGGTTTTAATCATTATCCACTTAAACTTATTTGCATCGACCAGATAAAAGTTGGCAGATATTTTGTGCTGGCGTCCATCCATATTATCACAGAAAACACTGTTTAGAATTATAATTATAGCTGAGAGGGGTCAATATGTAAATCGTTTGTATTTAGAGGAAGTCAGCGATTGTTTTTGTTACGTTCGCTGATGGTTATGTTGCTGTGGTTTGTTAAGAGTTTGGTTTTTGTTTCAAGCATGGTATCAAGGTTAAAGGTGAGTTCTCTCGAAAAACTTCAGGGGAAAGAGGTAGGTTAGTTTTACATTTTTTTTTTAATAGAAGAAAAATAAAGGAAAAAGAAGGAAACTTTCTGCGAGTGTAAGTGTGGTGAGGAAAAGAGGATGGTAAAGAAAAACAAAGATAAATGGACGAGGCAGGTGTAAAGGGACCCCGTAAATGGGAGACAAAGAAGTATAAGAAGAACATCAACAATAACAAGGAGAAAAGGGTGGCGGTGGAATAGAGAAGAGAAAGAAGAAGAAGAAGAAGAAGAAGAAGAAGAAGAAGAAGAAGAAGAAGAAGGAGAAGACACACACGAACACACAGATGCACACACAAATATACATACATATACACACACACACACACATACATATATATATATATATATATATATATATATGTAT
>NC_068999.1:12561739-12566816 GCF_001194135.2 Octopus bimaculoides | reverse complement strand
CCTTGTCCATCCATTAACATTATCGACACGAATTAATTCTATCCATTTCCGTATTCCTTGTTCATCCTTGTTTGTCCGTCTCGTTTTCTTTTGTTATGTTTTCGTCGCATTCTCAGCAAGTTCTCTACAACTTAGTCAATAACTGATGGGGACTTGGTGACCTTCGTGTTTATTTTCCGTTCGTCTGTACATTTGGTATATGTTTTTCAACTTGACCTTCTGCGTCTTTTTTTTTTCCGCTCGTTTGTTTATTGCCGTCCGTGTTTGTCTCCTGAAAATATTATTCACGTAACGCACTCCTACTTTTTGACCTCTGTGTGAGTTTGTGCGAGCGTACGTGTGTATGTATTTTTTTGCGTGTATGTGCGTGTGCTTGTATGTGTGTCTTCGTACGTATATTTCCTCAAATCATTCCATTCACATTTTTGAAATAATATATAGCGACACTGTCATACTTTCAAAATAGTAACTATTGAATATCAATAACTGAAATATGGATATTAGACGATTTCTTCTAATTTGCTAACGGCAGATAAAAGACTAAACGATAATCATTATCGATAATTGAGTATTGCTGAATGAAAACGAAATATTTTTTTTAGTTGCATTTTATTCTTCTCAATTCAGGAACGAAATTCCACCTGGGTGAATATCCTCTTTCGTCATTTTACTTTCCATACAATCGTAAGAGCAATTGCCAGAAATATGATTACGATTGATTTAGTCTTTTTGTTTTTTTTCTTGTCGTAATTTCAAAAAATCTCCCCTCTCCTGCAACCTTAAGACAACGTCATTAATTTAGCGGAGAGCGGCAGCAACACAACCGGAGCCTAAATGCTACAAGTCGTTGCATTTGTAATCATTGATGATATTGCTGATAGCTGTGGTAGCGATGGTAGTACTGAGAGTGGTATCAGTAGTAGTGATGGCGAATGCAACGGTAATCTAATAAGGAATATATATTTGACTATGATGTCCTTATTGATTAAGGTAAAGTGTGATACTTGTTACAAGATCCAACGAGGTTCTGTCGTGAGCATTTCAGAGATAGCGATTGAAGGCACAATCTACGGATGAATAATTGTAACATGAGGAGTAGCGAACAAAAAACAAATAGAGAAAAAAAAACTCAAAGTATTTAACTACAACGTTTGCTTTTCATTTTCGCTTCATTGAAGATACGATTAAAAAACCATAACCAGTGAAAAGCGCAATATAAGGACAAAACATTTCAGAAAATTATTGTTTGATATTATGGGTGCAGTAAAATCAGTGATGTTTCAGACTAGTTTTCGTTTCCACACTATGGAATTTTAAAGTTTGACTTGATCCGTACTTAAGTTAGTTTGCTTTATTTGTTTATACATCCATTTATTCACACATTCATTTTATTTATTTGCTTGCTTATGATATAGTTGAAAATAGACAGTTACAAAATCTCCAAAACATGGATCTTATATGTGTGAAGCGAAATCGTTGCTACAAAGCTATACTAGTAGAATTATCTTATACGGAACACACAGGTATATAAAATAGCAACATAGATCTCCAAACAAAACAGACATATACTTCTTGGCGTGTATATGCACTGCGGATGTATATATGTATTTTGATTTTGTCTATATGTGCTGGCGACTGAATTTGTGTACTAACGTTGTATGTATACATAGAAAATGAGAGATAGAGATAGAAATAGATGCATTTTTAAACGAGCCCGTGTTTGGGAGCACGATATTCAAACGGATTTCGTTTGCAAGAATAATATTTTGGTAAGAATAGAAATAAATTTCAAGGAGAAAAGAGTACCATGAACACCTTGACTCTCATTCAGAAATAATTATCATAACCTGCTCTTTCAATCTCAGTATATAATATGAAAAACAAACTTCAAGAAATAGATTTTTATTTTGAAAATCCAGGCTTTTCTAACAGTTTGTCACTCAACCAATAGCTCTTTATCTCATAAGATATGTAGGGACAGACACAACGGCACCGATAATCATTTTCAATTCTCTGGATCTTCATTTCCTGAACCCCAGTGAAATGATGTATTTGCCCATTCAAACTGCAGCATATTGTTACATAATAATGGATATTTCTCGGATGTTATTTCAATGAATTCAATTGACAAGCCTATTTTCTCCCAAGTCTTAGTGTCTCTTTCTGTTTATATCCCTCTCTTTTGCTATATACCCATAGAAAGATATTTACATAAAGCGTATAGAAATACATACAAATACATACACATACTCACACACACCCACACACACATATATATATATATTCAATTGTTCAATGGCTGTTGAGTCATTCGTACCTCATGTGATTTTGAAAGGCTAAATGAGGCAACATAACTGTTTGTCTTGTCGCTTCAATTTCCTTATGTTTGTTCCGACATCACTTTCTTGTCTCTATTCCGTTTCGAGTCTAGATGTTTCAGAAGCCACAATTGATTTTAAATCCATTTCGAACCGGTCTCTTTCAAGATATGTAACCGTTCGATCACCGTTCGATTGACATTTAATGTGGTTTTAGAGTCAAGTTTTGACTGCTACATCTTGCATAGTGGTATCTCTTAGATACCTTTAATGAATATTTTACATAGGCGCAGGAGTAGCTGTGTAGTAAGCAGCTTGCTTACCAACCACATGGTTCCGGGTTCGATCCCATTGCGTGTCACCTTGGGCAAGTGTCTTCAACTATAACCTCGGGCCGACCAAAGACTTGTGAGTGGATTTGGTAGACGGAAAGAAACCGTAAGAATCCCGTCGTGTATATATGTGTGTGTGTGTGTGTGTGTGTGTGTGCGTGTGCGTGTGTGTGTATGTGTGTGCGCGTGAGGGTGTATGTCTGTGTGTCTGTGTTTGTCCCTTCAGCATCGCTTGGCAATCGATGTTGGTGTGTTCACTTCCCAGTAACTTAGCACTTCGGCAAAAGAACCGATAGAATAAGTACTAGGCTTACAAAGAATAAGTACTAGGGTAGATTTATTGGACTAAAGGCGGTGCTCCAGCATGGCCGCAGTCAAATGCATGAAACAAATAAACGAATAAAAGAAAAAGATAAATATATATATATGCTGTCACAATGCGTGATGGCGTAGAGAAATTATCTTAACAAGGGACAAATGAGGATAAAGGAATGAAGAAAAGCGAAAGCTGAAAAGGAATAGATGGAGACAGACAAAGATTGAAAGGAAGGAAGAAAGAAAGAAACAAACAAACAAACCAACGAACAAACAATGAAAATAGGAATAAGAATTAAAGAGAATAGGAATAAGAACAAATTGTGAAGAGAATGTATTTATGGGACAGAATGAAATAGGATTGGCGGGTCTTAGAATGTCATTGAATGGAATTCTGCTGAACTGAAATACAAGAGATGAATTGAATATAGAACCAGTAACGTAAGAGGGAATATATAGAAGTATTCAACGTGAATAAAGAAATGTAAAATGATGAAATGAGAGTTGAAATGTATAAAACCGGGAGTGCTGGAACGGCCAATGTGTAGGCTGCAATTGTCGTAGTAGTAAATAAACAATACATAGAATTCTACAAATATAATTCAAGAATCAATGGAGAATAAATGGCATTATTCGAGAATCAGCTGATAACTCATAGCCTGATGAATAAAAATTTCATGTAATGTAAACAAATTCAGCTTTGACGAAATCAGGAAGCAGGTAGGGTTTTCAACCTTATCAAAGTCAGTTACGCAGCTGCTGTTGAAAGCAAGGACATCTGTACTAGAGCATTGTCCTGATCAGATGAATCCACCATATTTTTTTCTTTTCTTGCGGGGCACATATGGTGTTGGTAGTCTTTCGTAACTGAATCAGCAAATTAGCTGAGGACTCTCCATCAATGCTGTCGCCCTTTTCAAGATAGTCAATTTGCACAATACCGTTTACTCAGATTTTCCAGTGATGTGATCTGCATGTTTCTCTTGTGAACAGATGTTACAAGACATGGAACACAAACAGCACAAACCATCGCCATGCTAACTTCATTGTTCATAATATTCTCAACTCTCACACGCGATCAGCCAACAGTATTGATTATTTGATTTATAGTCAATCACCTGTCATCCATCACTACGTAGGAAAGCGATGAATTCTTTCCTCGGTTGTAGGATTTTTGTATGACCTCCAGACCTTTAAGACTCGTCTCTTCCTCTCCTAAATTCGTCTGCCCACTTTTGCACTGATGTCAAAGCTGGAGCATCATCTCCTAATGTAGCAACCATTTTTGAATTGAGTGTCCTTTTATTGCAGGTAATTGATAAAATCACAGTGCCATATTTAGTCGATTTTCAAAACAAGTTTGTATTTGTTACACTTATAGACTTTTTTCAACAATCACAAGTCAGTTGTTCTGGAAAGAATTAGAAAAAAAAAATATTAATGCTTGTTGACATTAATGTGCGTAAAATTTCACAGTTGTAGTATCATTTTCTCATAGTCAGTTTGTGAACTTTTCACCCAACCTGCGTAAATACCAGAATAGAGATAAATGTAAACGTTTTACTTGCTTTTTCCCACACTCACCTCTCCCACAATCCCAACACCACCACACCACACAACACACCACCACACCACACAACACACCACCACACCATACACCCTCATACCACACAACACATCACATCATACCCCCACGCACACACTAGCACTGACCACTTCCCAGCCCCACAATATCATTCACAAACCTACACATGCACACACACACACGTCAAGGTCAACAGCCCTCTTCCACATGCACATACATATACACTCTTATACACACGCACACGAGCCTTCGTTTTGGAATCAGCACTACTTTATCATATCCCCTTCTTCTTAGCTCTCGTGCGTGTCCCCTCTACCCGGCATTCGCCCTGATACATCACTAGCCACTACATATTGTTTATTTTCTATCCTTGTCTCTTTCTGGGTTCATTTCTGTGGAAGAGTGTAGGCTTGAAACGTTAAAAACCTTTTTCACTCCCCGAGCGTTAAACTAATACATCTGTTTGTTTTTTTACACAACCTGCCTTCGTCTTTTGATTATTTTGTGAATTCTCCCTATATATATAT
>NC_068999.1:12559531-12561618 GCF_001194135.2 Octopus bimaculoides | reverse complement strand
ATATAGCAAGGGGTTGCTCCTGCTCCTGTCCGGAGATATTGTAGAAGACTGAACGAGAACCGTACAGTTGGGAAGCAAACATTTTACCACAGAACCACGCCTATCAATAAGATAGAAGAAATAATGATAAAGATGGCAATAAAGATGAAAGGAAAAGAAGTCATAGCAACAGGGTTATTGTCTAAGAAGGATGGTCCATAGTTGTAAATAGGACAACGTATTAGTCAAAAATGGAGTAAAGGAAAAATGAAATAAGAATGAAAGTATAATAGAAAAAAAACATATTTCAGGAAAAGAAATGAGAATTTTTGGTGGACACATAAAAATGAGTAAACTTCCATAGAATTCTATAGAAAACGTTATGAAAATATGTACTGAAAAGTTAATGAGACATGTGAGAATGTTAATATATTGAAAAAGAAAATTATAAAATTCGTACAAATGATAAAATTAAGCCATATAGGATGAGTACAAGTGATTTTAAAATAAGTATTAAAATGTCGATACCCAAAACATTCTGTAAAAATATGAAGAATAAAAACAGTAAAACAAATGGAAGTTAATAACTACAAAGTGTATACGATAGGCTATATGAGTGACAATAGAAGTCAAATAAATAGTTGTGCTTACGAAAAACGAACGAAGTGGTAAATTATACAAGGTTACATTGTCAGATGTAGCGATAATGATAACGGTATTGGTATGAATTATTGTTGAAAGGGACCAAGAAATGTAGTAAAATGGAGAGATATTCACAACAAATATGATGATATTCTTGAACGGTTAATATCTAAAGGTAGCCACGATGAGGTAAAATTATACCGGGTTACTCTTTTACTCATTTACTTGTTTCAGTCATTTGACTGCAACCATGCTGAGGCACCGACTTTATAGTCGAACAAATCGACCTAAGGGCTTATTCTGTGTAAGCCTAGTACTTATTCTATCGGGCTCTTTTCCAGAACTGCTAGGTTACAGGGACGTGAACACACGAACATCGGTTGTCAAGCGGTGGGGAGAGGGTAAACAGACACACAAACATACACACATGCGCATATATATATATATATATATATATGATGGTAATTGCCCTTAGAAATCATATTCGCATAAACGATATTATTAAATATCACAGAATATCAACAGCGGAAATCATAGTCCAGCGGCTGCGGTGCAGATGCCATATCACGGAAAAGAACTCTCCTTGTGTTAATATCATATGCTCTGCCAACATCAGGCAATTCTATCATCTAATTCAGTATCCGTTCCTCAGCACTCGTGAATAGATACTCATGATACTGAAATTCTGTTTCTCACCATAATCTCATCCTACCATGCAAAGTATGCCAGAAGCCTTCAATATTCAGATAGATAGATAGATAGATAGATAGATAGATAGATAGATAGATAGATAGATAGATAGATAGAAGGATACATGTGTATGTGTGTATGTGTATGTGTGTGTATTTATGTGTCTGTGTATTTTGTGTGGGCTTGTGATTGTGCGCGCTTGTATGTGTGCGTGTGGTCATTATGCATATATGTAGGGCAACGAACTGCTGAATCGTTAGAAGACCGGACAAAATGCTCCGCGGCATTTCGTCCGTCTTTATGCTCTGACTTCAAAATTCCGCTGCGTTCGATTTTACGGATATGAGGGAAACGGCGTCTTCATCACTGCGGTGCTGTTTCCTAGCCCAGGTTTTTATTTCTATCTCTTTTTTTTTATGTTAGAAATAGCTGATATTCAGATGGGGCGAAATCAGTAGAATAGTGAGGATGATTCATCAGGTCAAAGTTAGCACAGCATACAAACAAGATGTACATTTATAGGTATGCATGTATGGTAGTATGTAAGCATATATATATAATATAGGCGCAGGCTATATTATATATATTGCTTACCAACCATATGGTCCTAGGTTCAGTCCCACTGCGTAACACCTTGGGCTTGTGTTTTCTACTATTGTCTCGAGCTCACTAAATTCTTGTGAGTGGATTAGGTAGACAGAAACTAAAAAAAATGCCCGTCGTATATGCATGTATGCGTGTATATGTATGCATATATACATATATATATATATATA
>NC_068999.1:12553696-12559251 GCF_001194135.2 Octopus bimaculoides | reverse complement strand
TATGTGTGTGTAATGTATATATATGCATGTGTGTGTTTGTTCTCCCAACCATCGCTTGACAACTGATGCGGGTGTGTTTACATCTCCGTAACATTAGCGAGTCGGTAAAATAGACTGATCGAATAAATACTAGGCTTACGAAGTATAAGTCCTGGGGTTAGTTTGCTCAACTAAAGGTGGTGCTCCACTGGGGCCGCAGTCAAATGATTGAAGCAAGTAAAAGAATAAAGGAGTATATGTTGAGCAATATTCATACATTAGTGGAGGCACAATGTCCCAGTGGTTATAGCAGCGGACTCGCGGTTGTAGGATCGCGACTTCGATTTCCAGAGCGGACGCTGTGAGTGTTTATGGAGCGGAAACACCTAAAGCTACACTAGGCTCCGGCGGGGTATGGTGGCGAACCCTGCTGCACTATTTCACCACAACTTTCTCTTACTCTTTCTTCCTACTTCTGTTGTACTTGGGGCCGGCCTTGTCACATTCTGAATCTCTCGGAGAACTACGTTAGATATGCATGTGTCAGTGGAACGTTCAGCCAAATTTCATCAGCAGGATGTTCCGTTGACCGGATCAACTAGAACCCTCGTCGTCGTAACCGACGAAGGAACTGTTCACCCATGTTTGAATGTATATATACATTTATGTGAAGCAGGCCTACCATTTTGTGCGTGTCTACGCATCTGAATTATTAATTTTGTCTTGTATATTTATCTATTTCTCTGTATATAATTATGTGCTTGAGTCTCGCGTGTTTGCATTTAAGAAAACATGTTTATGTGTGCATGTATTTATCTTTGTATCTTAGCATATATATATACATTCACGTAGGAGAAATTTTTGTCCAAATGTTGTACGTAACTGGTTTATATTCTTTTGCACCGTTGAGTTTTTCAATTTACTAGCTGTCATCATGTGACGTTAATGGTTATTTCACAAAATATTTACGAATATTCCTTATTTTTCCAGTATAAGCAGTTTTTGCTTCTGAGTTTTTCCTTTTTTTTATATCCTAAGTACTTTCCGCAGTTCTCCAGGCTCTTGGAAAACATGTGTAGTATTTGTAGTAAAGAAAATATTTTATGTCAACTGTAACTACCGTGTGTATGCGAGTGCTTTCATCGCGAATTGTGTATCCTTTGTTATCTATATGTGTATGTTTGTGATTGTGTGCGCGTAAGTTTGTGTCCGTCCTCTTGCGTATGTATTTGTGTTCTCTATACAGTATGAAGAATGCGTTGAGCATCAAGATCGTTCGCATCTTGCGTACAACAGCTATGTCTCAAATTTTAATCATGTACTCTATTAAAATATTGAATAATCATTCATTTCAATGTGCATCTACCATTATATGGAAATTGATATAAAAGCAAATACGTATAACTATCAAGGCAGTGCCCCAGCAAGGCCATAATTTAATAAATGAATACAGAGAATATCGTCCCGGTTAAGCCCTGGTTCTCTCAGATGTTAAATATATCATGTTTTCTGTTAACACTTTCTTTGCAGCTCGACGATCAACAGGTAGATTGAAGTATAAGTATATCATTATCTGCCAGTACATTAAGTACGTATTAACAGGGGGGGGGGGTAACTAAATGTAACCGGAAATGTTATCTGTGGGTGAAACTTGTTGTAGTTTCGTCTTCCGCTTCTAGAAGCCATTTAATGTGACCCTTGCCCGTCAATCTGCGAACCAGCGTCGTCAACAGCAGTCGTAGCGCCACGTTGTGGGTCTATGTTTTTCACTGCTTCTTCCCAGTTTGTCGATTATTGCCATGGCTGAAACGAAGAAACAGCGTGCTTCCGTGAAATTCTGTTTTCTGCTGGTGGGAAAATAGCAGCCAAAGCAGTTGTCATACTTCAAGCAGCTTACAATGACGCTTCCATGAGCAAAACATAAGTTTACGAGTGGTTTCCACGTTTTAGGAATGGTCACATGCCCCTTCAGGACCAACCTCTTTCAGGCCGACCGAAGCTCATCACTGGTGCCAAAAGCTGGTGCGACGGAATTTTCAGATGTGGAAGACTTCAAGAAAATAACGGCAGAGGCGGTAAAAGATATCCCTTCGCAAGAGTTCCAACACGGCTTCGAATAGGGGAAAACGTGCCTGGACCGATGCATTGCTTCACATGGTGAACGCTTTGAATGCGAAAAAAGTATAAATATGTAAAACTGAGTAACTGAAACAATATTGCACACTTCCGATTTGTTATTAATGCTGTGTCAAATAAGATTGGTTATTCAACAAATATTTTCTGGGGAATGGTAACGTGATTTTATAAACACAATTAGCTGATCGTCTGATCTTAAGATAAATTGGCTTTTTCTTTCCTTTATATATTGTTTTATCTTTTCCTTTATATATTATATATCTTTCCTGTATATATTGTTACGTTGATAAATTAGGTCGTACGAGGTTCTGATGTTAGTATACTATTACATTATATTTTACTGTTCAGTACACTGTTCTTCCGTTGATGGAAGAAGTATAGGGTGCACTGCTATTCCAGCATAAGTAAAATTTGTAAAGAATTTAATTTTATCTTGGTATGGGAGCTTAGGAATTATATATATATCAAAATTAGGAATGCGCGTGACACCGGAAGCACACATATCTCTCTATGTCTTTTACACCCGATCTGAGAGCTTTCCCATGATAGTTTTCATGTACGTGTGTGAATTATTATTGCCGGCATACATCTAGAGATTTATTTGTGAGCAAATATTCTTAATTATTGTGTCTTCTGATTAATTGCTCTTTTTTGAGATTCGGAGAAGTGTAACAGAACATTGATTATTTTTGGTTTTGTGTTTGTGTGTGTTGTTTTCTTTCTTTTTTTCTCTAGGAAACCTGTACGAAGTTATTAGACATGTCCAGCGTATATCGAGTGAACTTCAACTCCACAGATATCAACTGAAAATATATATTTACGATTTTTCTCTGGATGCAGGTGTTCAATGTTAGAAATCATATACAAAGTCTATGCTTTTGAATAGATTTAATACAATATAGCTCACTTACTTACAAGTAGTATGAAAATACACGGACCAATTTATGTAGGTAATAGCATGCCCTGCACCATATTGAAAGTAATTCACACCAGACATTCTTAACAATATACGGTTTCTTTATAAAAAACGACTGATGAATATGACATACACAAGCGCTGTGTGCTAAGTAAATGACTTCAGAAAATGCCATATCCTTATCATTCAGGTTGATAACGGTTTTACAAATTTTGCAGTGTGAACACACATTGTCTCTGTGTGGTTTTAGCGATCTACTGCATTGTTTAGCTAGCATGGTTGGTAATGGAATATTATCGGTTTCGGAATAAGGACTGAATGACTTACTAAAGCGTTCGATAACTTTCGCGTTTTTTCATTAATAAAGATGATTAAATAATTGTATTTCCTATCAAAAATTCTATGTAACTTCAAGACAGTTTTTACCATCAAGCAGTAGGAAATGTACAATGAAATATAATATAACATTAAGAATGTACGTGTCACATGTACACCACATCGAGTTTCTATATGCATTAATCGAGACACATCGGAGACAACGAGACTTACAGATCCGACTTTACCAGTATTTAAAGCGCAAATAATCTTATTTACTGCAAAGAATATTTATCTCTGAAGCATGGTTCTGCATTTAGAATTTATTTTAATACAAATATTCACGCAGGCACAATTTATTAAAGTTTCTAATTAGAAATCATTTTATGTTAATTGCTGATCATGAAACGAATTGACTTCCGTTTCGAACGAATAATTTAGGTCTAAGTGCCTTCTGCTTAATCGGAAATAGATTTGCTTCTACCACTTGAGAATTCACTGTTTTCTGCTCATGACCACTAACACCAATATCCATTCTTACCAAACCTTCGAAATGTTATAATTGCTTGCAGTTGATATCCGTCTGCATTCCATCTATATTAGATAGAGTCCACTCAGGAATATTGCAATTGTCACTTATACTGTTGTAATTAGCTAATTGCTTTCAAGATATGATATCTACTTTGGATTTGTTAGCAGGCCTATTCTTTTCTAATCAGAAAGTAAAGTGCATCAGACACTGTTCAACTCCTTAAGGGGAGATATTCCAACTTTATCTAAGCGCCATCAAGTCTCCAAATAACGACAAGATGTAGATTACCAAAATGATAGAGTCAATTGAAGTCTTGAAGTCAAAGAATCGAGAAAAGATCAGTTTGAAAGATAACGTACCTTAGAATAATTTTATTTCGTTCAACAACCTTCGCTACTCGAGAAATCTGTTAATTAACTAACACACACACACAAACCGACCTTCTCACTGACAAACTTTCAAACACAACTTCAGATATAACAACTAATTAATTATTTACGCAACGGAAGCATATGTCTGATAACCTGATAATGCAATATAAAGCATTTCTAATAATAAATAGTACAGGTTTTCTCGTCTACTGCAAGTTGTCATCTAACGAAATTTGTCAAATGCAAAAGAAGTTTCTATGTCATTCTTCCACGAAGGGAAAATTGCAGATTAAACTTATCAAACCACATAGCAGACCTTGTAATACATTTTCAGCTGTCTATGGAGAGTCTTAAAACTTGTTGTACTCACCTCATATTAAACCATGGCTGAACTGAAGAGAAAAGTGTGCAGCTGTATAAATATTCTTTTAATAACGACCACTAAGGTTAAATTCGTTTCCCCTTCAGAACACATATACATTTGTTGAATTTGTTTATTCTTTTAAACATCATACTGGTGGCCAAAACGGATATTGTATATATTAATAAATATCGTTACATTCCAGTTTAGTCTACACAAACTGTATAATATATATATTTACTTGAATACTTTAGCAAATAAAATTCGTTTTCGAAGTGATAGCGGCGAAACAAAATATCTGTTTGTTCTACCACAGAGAGAAGAATATATATTAATATACGTTTTCAAACGCTTCTCTTACCAAATGGGCACCGATATTGCTGAATTTCTTCCGATATGGCAGTTTAACAGCGCAAATCAGTCAATGTTATTAACCGTCTGAGTAAAAGCTACAACTTTAAATGTTACCAAATTTATCACTTTTCGGTATTTCCCGTTGATAGCTGTTCACGAACCTGAAACGTTACGTTTCGTAATCCGACAGGGGACGATACTGAACAGATATAGTGTTTTCACACCTTTTACCATTAGAGAATATTTGCAGAACACATGTAACAACAAAGATGAAAAAAACAAACGGAAGAGGAAGATATTCATGTGAGACATCGGTGGCACCTGATATAACAGTAACTTGGCATATGAGTAAGTGTGAACAAGCATGTACGGTGTATTATTGTGTATGGGCTGGGTGTCCGTATGTATATGTGTGCATGAGTTCGCGCGAACTTATTTCTGTACGAACAATTATGCGTGTATTAGAAGCAATGTGTACATGGATACTACGTTTTTAAGCTTATCCATACGCGAATATATATGTGCATATGTATGCATATATGTGTATGTGTGTATGCATATGTGTGTATATATATATATATATATATATAT
>NC_068999.1:12550592-12553354 GCF_001194135.2 Octopus bimaculoides | reverse complement strand
ATATGTGTATGTGTGTATGCATATGTGTGTATATATATATATATATATATATATTTATATACGTTATCAGATTTCTTTACTCACCATATCGATGAATTTCTTCTATCACTAATTATATTTATTATTCTTTATTACTTTATCTATTCCATACCTAGACTTCATAATTCAATCTGTTAGAACATAGCGGTAAATTTTTTTTTATCAATTTTTAATCCCAATAAACATGTAGTTTCACTAATATTTCAAAATTTACTATTTTAATATCATTTACTTCAATAGCTAAAACCATCTCCTAGCCCACAGTCGTGGATCTATCTACTAGCCCATAGTTGTGGTCAATCTACTAGCCTACATTTCTGGTCCAAAATACAATGAGCCCGATTTTGAATCTTGGTGTTCACACCTTAATTCTCATCAGCAGCTTTTAATGCTTGGCTTTGTGGATTTAGAGTTAATTTAAAACTTGCTTTCGCATGATCGGGGCTGACCAGCATCGTCTATCAATTTTGTGACGTCTATTAATTATGCCTTTATGTTGTAATTGCTAATAAGCCACCTTTTTAATTAGTTGCTTACTCTTACACCGTATAGAAATTCAGCATCTGACTTAAACGGATTTCCTCATATGATTGGCAGAAGTTAAGTTTAACCCTAGGCGTTAAAAGCCACTGATGAGAATTAAGGCGTGTGTGTGTGTGTGTGTGTGTGTGTGTGCGTGTGTAAGTGTGTGTGTGTGTATATATATATATGTATGTGTGTAAGTATGTATGTATACACATATGTGTGGAGGTGCAATGGATCAGTGGTTCGGGCAGCGGATTCGCGGTCGTAGGATCGTAATTTTGATTCTCAGTACGGGTTTATTGAGCGGAAACACGTAAAGCTCCAAGAGGCTCCGCATGTGTTAGTGGCGACCCCTGCTGCACTTTATCACCACAAATTCCTCCCATAATTTCTTCTAGCGTCTGTTGTACCTGTTTTTCGAAGGGCCACCCTTATCACACTGCATATCACGCTGAATCTCCTCCAGAACTACGTTAAGGGTACATGTGTCTGTGGAGTGCTCAGCCACTTGAACGTTAATTTCACGAGCAGGCCGTTTCGTTGACCGGATCAAATGGAACCCCCGTCGTCGTAACGGACGGAGTGCTACGATGCGTGCATACATATGTGTATCTGTGTGTGTATACGTATATATATATATATATGTGTGTGTATATGTATGTATATCATTTTTAGTATTCTCTATAATTTGTATATATTTATTTTATTATAAATGCAAAATAACACCACGGACCTATTGACGTAAGTTTAAGTAATGAACAGCGATGGGTGAATGGTGGTAGGGTGAAAGATTACTGTATATGAATATGTGTGTGCGCGCGCGCGCGCGTGTGTGTGTGTGTGTGTGTGTGTATACATTTATATGTGCTAAAATAAAGGAGGATTACGAGTTGAACGGAAGTAACAGTAATTTGGAATTAGGCTGACGCTAAATGAAATTGGAAGAAGTCCATAACGTTTTGAGCCTACGCTTTTGTACGGAAAGGTTAGATCTAGATAAGTAAAGGTAAAAAGGAGAGAACGAACTAAAGAGGATATATATATATATATATATATATATATATATACACATAAATGTTAATATGTATTGAGAGAGACGTAGAGACACGGCAACAAGTAGATATGTAAATAGATAGATAGATAGATAGATATATAGATAGATATGCAGAGAGATAGAGACACAGACGGACTGAGCCATTGGATAAATACTTTTTTTTTATGTATATGTCTCCATCAGAGATCGAGGCAAAAATGCTCGAATTGTTATTTCTATGAGAACCAAAACATTCCTTTGGTAATAATAAGTGATTTTCATCAAAATAACGCCGAATTTTTGTTCATGTAAATCTGAGATATACAACTCACCTCTGTGCAGAGAGACCCTCCACTTCGACTAAGCAAAAACAGAACAATTGCTTCCGTAATTATTTTCTTATTTCTAGAAGTGAATATTTAATATTTGAACGGCTGACACTCCATTTTATAATATTCGCGAGTCTATGGAAGCTCCACATTTACAATGCGCGTGACAGACATTGGAATCTCTGTGGTTTTCAGTTTCGAAATGAAAAGAAATATGTAGGTACAGCTTCATATAATGAAAGGAATTTCCAAGCCTAGCAGGCATATTTATCCATTTCTAAACAAATTCATACGCTATATTTGTTTTCAAGTTATCATAACTCAGTAAGATTGTTGGAACACTTCTCTAATGTGAAAATATCGAAAATTCCTTCCACAAACACCGCGATTGTTTGTAATGACCAGCGAGCCCGTCGATAAATTCATAAAGCTGCCTCACAGGGACAAGCAAACTGATTCAGATTTCAAAATTGTAATTCATTCAACGTATTCATATTTGCCTCGAGAAGCAATTTACCATCCGAAGTACTTCTAGCGATAAAATCTTTTCTGCATACTTGCACTTAAGGGCATGCTTTTAGAGAGCTAAGTAATACTGTATCTAAATGTCTACATTCATTGGAATATAGCTGTGTATATATGTGATATATATATTGAGAGATAGATAGATATATATATAGATAGATATATAGATAGAAAGATAGATTTTTATATGTGTGTGTGTCCATGGTGTGGTATATGTATATATATGGATGCATTTGTGTGTCGGTGTGTGTATATATGTATGTATATATGTATGTATGTATGTATATATATATATATATATATATATATAT
>NC_068999.1:12549879-12550582 GCF_001194135.2 Octopus bimaculoides | reverse complement strand
GAGAGAGAGAGAGAGAGAGAGAGAGAGAGAGAGAGAGAGAGAGAGAGAGAGAGAGAGTGTGTGATAGATAGATAGATAGATAGATAGATAGATGTACGGTAGGTTCTTTGAATAATTCTATGAGACTGTGCCTGTGATGCATTGATCGATCCTTATTTGTAAGGTAAGACATATTAGCATCGACATATAAAATTTGCCTAAATAGAAATCATATTTTTATAATCATCATATGACAACATATGTGTATGTGTATACATATATATATATATATATATATATATATACATAAATATTGTGGACTGCAAGCTCAACGCAAGTACTCCATCCAGTGAATGATAATATACAGTAGAAAGATTCGAGCTACTGATCGCTTCTTGCGTTGGAGACACGAGTCTAGGCAGGTTTTTATAACTCGCTTTGTATCGCCAACAAAACTACAGCCGCTGATCTTATAGTCTAATATATTTTCAAATATATACGCTGGAACAAGATAATTCATCAGCATGTTCGTGAAAGCAGATGCAAAATTGTGTAAATTTAAATAAAAACGGAAAGGTAACGATTTCCTGCATGCATTTCTGTTTAAAATTTTCTAATGCCCCCTTGAACATATATGAATCTCAAATGTTTACCCACACAAAATAAAAAAAAAACGGTGCTTCATATTCAAAGCCACGATAAAGCTAAAGATTAATACTTAATC
>NC_068999.1:12540913-12549032 GCF_001194135.2 Octopus bimaculoides | reverse complement strand
ATATATTGAAAATGATATAGAAAACAAAATCAACATGATTTTTCGTTTATTTGTGAGTTAGAGTAGGGGAAATTATGTCTTTCTGCAATATGCCATCGTGTGAATGTTTCTGTTTATGCATATGTGTATGGGTATGTGAGAATGGTGAAAACGCATTATTTCGGTTTCCATGCAGTCGTCAATGTGTTATAAATGTATACATGATGGAATATGTGTATTTGTTTATGTAAGTGAATCTCATATACAAATTTCAGTGTACAATTGTACGATATATCAATTAATATGTCTGCCGCAACGAAATATGTGTTCATGTTTTTATAACGAATATTGATATTTCGCATCTCAACTTGTTGATTGCATGTTAGTGAATGAGACCGTAAAGGAAGTTAAATAAGGATGAGCGTTGAATTGTGACCGATGGGGGTGAAGGCGCTATCTATAAAGCTGAATGTCATCGTTTTGAACCTGGAATCAGAGGGAAACAAACGGAATATACAAATCCCTGCAGACATCACCGAGACTGAAATGTAAATGAAGTCAATGAAGAGACTGCTTTAAACTATTGCATCGAAATAAGTGATGCGTGTGAAGAGAGATAAAATAATATTGGAAATGAGTCGAGATGGCTGTAATGGCGATGAAATAGAAATTTTGTGATAGGCATTCCAGCAATGTGAACATTATAACAATGACACACTGCTTAAATAAGAGAATAAGGATGAAATCAAAAACAGAGTTCGATAGTGTCATAGGCTATATATCGCTTAATCTCCTTTTCAGGTAACTGCACAAGAGAAGAGGGAAGAAGAAGTGGTAATCAAATTGGCTTGCTTAAATGTTGTGAATCTGATAACAGAGAAGAAAAAGGAAGCAATCTTGTTGCTAAAGTCGAGCAGATGTCATAAAGACGTTGAGGAAGCAAGCCAACTACAATGGCTTTATGTTGTTGAACAAAGGGTTTGAGAAATAAATTCAAAATGGTAAAAACAAAATTGTAAGACAATAATATTTCCACCTATTCGCATGCTCATTCATACGCACATGTAGCCTTATGCAAAATTTTCATAAAAGGAACGTATTACGTGGTTGCTAATGAATAAGTTTTGGGATAGATTCTTGTGTAAGGTAAACAGAATTACAATTACAATTGAAGGATTACACGAGAGTGCATCCGGAGACATATAAAGCTAATACTGGAGGTGGATTCAATTCAAGAAATACCATTTAAAGATTCTATAAATTAACTATTTCAAATATCAGTAAGTTGTATGGTCCAAAAAAGCTTAAAATCCAATGAAGGAGTTTCTATGTAGAAACTCCCAAAATAATATGTGGCTTAAAAAAAGTGAATGCATTAGATAATTAACCTGCATCGTTATGTTGTGGCACGTTACACAGACTCGGTCTCTCAGAGTTTAATTGCAGATATGGGAGAAAGCAAAACTTATATTTCATATCACAGTAACCAGGTGAAATTTCACTGGGTATGCTTACGGCATAGAAAAGGACATATACATATATATATATAATACAAGTATATGGTATTTTATGAGAATTTATTAAAAGTTATCCCACAGAACTCAACAAGTTTATTAAGAAGTGAGAAGAGCTGTTAAAATTTTAAAGAATTTTAATACATGCATCCGATCGTTTCAAACGTCGATGTTGAAACGTGTAAATTCATGGTAAAATAATTGAATTAATTTGATTAAATTAAGTTAATTACGTATCTCTGTTCTCATCAGTGATAATCGGATATAAACATTTATCATGTATATCCGACTTTCACTGATGAGACAGAGAATAGTGAATTTACATGTTTTGATATCGCTGTTTCAAATGATCGTATGCATGTGTTAATACCCTTTCAAATTTTAACATCTTCCTCTTCTCCATTTTTAACAAACTTGTTGAGAGGTATGGTGTACCTTTCCATGAATTCTCATAACACACCATATACTAGTATTATTTTCACATTAGCAATCTTACGCCAGTAAGCTACCAGTAAAATATGAAGAAATTAAGGAGGACATATAATTCCTCCTTTTCACATATATATCACTACACACTCACACATACACACACACACACACACACACACACACACACACACATATATATATATATATATATATATATGCATACATGCGCGCGCGTGTGTGTGTATCAGGTCATTAAGAATGAAATGACCGATTTTAAACTGAAGTTTATTTTACTTTACCTCAACAAAAAGCAATGCAGTGAATCAAAGTATGCACCTAAATTGCCAAAACAATTCTGCCATTTTATCGGGAGCTTATTTATGCGGTCATCGAAAAAGTCTAGATAGCAGCAGCTGATGAAATCACGAACGTTTTTGTTCTTTTTTTTTTGCGCATTTTTATATTTGAAGATTTTTCCTTGCACAAGTTGTCTAATGCCTGCAAAACGTGACAGTCAGTTCCGGGCCAACTCAGGTGAATATGTTGGATGACAGATTACTCCCAAGTTCAGATACTATAACTGGAGTAGAGTTCTTTTTGCAATATGTACTCGAGTATTGTGTTGCAAGAGAATTGGCCGGTCTCTACTGACCAATTTCGGTTGTTTAATTCCAACTTCATTTATCATTTCATTCAAATAGTCGACGTATACATTCACTTTAATTGACTTGCCGGATCTCATGCAGCTCTAGTTGATGACACCATCGCTGGACCACCACATAGACACCATTAGCTTCTTTTTTGTGAATATTCCTTTTGTATTGTGTTTTGGCACTTCGTCTAAATCCAAGCAGCGTACAGAACGTTGTATGTCTATCTGTTTACATTCATATCCATTTGCATACATACATGTGCATATACATATACTTATACATGCACACACACACATAAACACACGCACATACATCTACATAACAACCTTCTAACTATTCTACCTGTATATAAATATAAACTGTGAATATGGAAGTACGATAATGAATCTTGCAAACCAAATCCAAAAACGAAATCCTTAAAGTGTTATATAAATAAAGAAATGACACATTAGATATTTTAGTAGTAGATTCAGTAAAATGACAAGGTGTTGGTTATTACACAACATTCTAATCGGGTAATATAATGAGATAAAGAAGTAAGATGATAAAATATAGTTATGAATTATGAAATATAGAGGCTGTTATGAGTATACCTTGTGGATAATGAATTGCTGGTATCGCTAGAGTATCAAAAATTGGTTATATTTTGTAAAAGCAGATCTGAAAAGATTCTGACGTCAAATCATACCGGAGGTGATTTTTCACTGAATATTTTGGGCCTGATATAAACCAATTATTAGAATAAAGCTGATATTTTATACGTATTAATGAAATACACTGCCTGTATCTAAATTATTTATGTAAACTCTTACCTCTCACAATACAGAAACATTTCTCACGACTCCAGCAGACAAAACAGAACAGTGGTTGCCCCGTAGGATGGCGAGTGAGATGCGCTGCATCAGCCACTCTGACTCATGGGATCACAATTGCAGAGCGCCGTCTTCACTATCCTCTATACTATCTCATCCATCTTCAATACTTTATTTTATTGATTCTTTGTATCATAAATGAATAATTTCTGTCACATGCCTTATTTGAACAAATAGATTTCGTCAAAAGATATTATAGTAAAATACAAATTTTTGCTTTAAAATAACAGTCACGCTTCATCTATTCTCTTGCATTGAAGCCACAACTAACAAGTTTCTTTCGAACATGTATTACACGTCCCACGTCCTCCAATATCCAAAGTTTTTTTTTTTTTATTATTTACACATTGTGTACCACAATACATTTTAATTTACGTATACATCATCAAGCGTATTATTGAAATATTACAAAAATAGGGCAGCTTTATAATATTTTATCTTGAGAGGATGATTGAACCTTTCAAGATAGAAATGTTATATATTTAAGCAAGCCTACCGATCTTTAATAATTACTGCCTTCATTACAGTATGATGTAATTTAGATAAAATTTGGGAAAATATTTTTATTAAGCCGTTTACGAACGTAATGTAACGAACGGGCTCGTGTGAACACGCATATATACGTGACTAAAACCCGAAGATCACATCTTCCGAAATTGCGAAAAAAATATCAACATACTAAACAAGTTCGATCATAACGAAATCGATCAACTCTAAGAGTTTTCTTGTCTGAAGCTTCCACAAAAAAAAAACGCGTTTTATATCTTACTATTATTTCTTTGTTCAATAATGACTTAGAATGGCCAGAGTTATAGTGATTGTCATCTCAACTTTGTTTTCCACCACTTCATGCTCATAGGAATGGTGTATTCAGAATATATTTAACGATTGTTCGTAACTTCTTTCTGAGACGATAATATGTAATTAAATAGAAATGTATCTAGTATATCCTCCAATACAACGTATCGCATAGGATATACTATATTCTCTCGTTTTATTCCGCTATTAAAAATACTTGAGAAAGTAAAATTAGATGCACTAAAATGGATGGTAAAAAATGTCAACTAAGCAACATAGAATATTATTGGTACTTATTTGTAGAGGAACATATATGATAGTTTCTTATTTTGATATCAGACAAGCAATATTGGCTTCAAAGTTTGGCACGAGGCCGGGGTACGTCGGGGTACGTCGATTACATCAACCCCTGTACTCGACAGATTCTTATCCTACCGTCGGAATTTGAATTGAGAGCATAAAGACTAACGAAAATCGCTAAGCAGTTTCCCTAGCGTGGTAACGATTCTGCTAGCTCACCGCCTTTCAAGACAATTAATATTAAAGTGAACGTTCCAGCCATTATATTGACACTAGACCATGAGTGATACGTTATTTTCTCTACACCATAGGATTGAATGGTTAAACGAATCAGTGGGACTTGAACTAAGAATATAAATCTTTGGAACAAATACTGAAGAATAGCTTTTCCAACGCGTGAGCCATTTTGAAGCAGACTGCAATAATCGTTATCTAAATGACGAAAGACAGTTTCAGCATTACGAATATCTGAACACCGAACAGAGATTAAATTATGGCCTGATATGAGACTATGTTTGAAGTAGTGCATTTAGTGTACCCGCAGAGACTAGTTGAGACCATAACAGTTATACCATATGTTCCACTATAGCCGACAAGTTAAAACGCAGGCAGTTAACATATGGTGCTGTTCAATATTGTCATATATTAAATTTTCCAGACGTAGCAGCAATTACTCAGAACTCTTGCTGTATATTTCTCATTTATTCAACTTTACAGTATGGAAGTGCGTAAACAAACTAGTATTGTACGCTTAATCGTATCAGTATGATATAAAGTTTAGAGCCATACACTCGTGGAAAGAACCATATATGTAATCAATGAAAGAAAATGGTACCGATTTGAGATTTTGAGATCCGGTAACGATAGGCTCATTATTACACCAAATATAATTGGTTTCCTTTGTACTAAGTATTAAATATGTGTCTGCTGCAGCAAGAGATTTACTCTAACACTCTTATGTATTCAAATCCAATTACGTTGATGTTGATGATATATTCTGTAAGGACGGCCTTGATTGTCTTGGCAAAACATGATAAGTTTCTATGTTCAAAAAATGAGATTTGATTAAATATTTATAGAATTTAGTAGAAAGCATTATAATTTCAGATATTATATTCATTTATTAGCGATACCTTTCCGTAAGGAATCGAAAGACGTCGCAAGAAGAATAGTGTCGCCTCCATTATTTTGTTGTTTATAATCCCTGGTTATTGTTTTTTCGATGAAGAACAAATCTATGCACGGAGCCACTACTACTACTACTACTACTACTACTACTACTATTATTATTATAAATACCATTACTGATGCTGCTACTGCAGCTGATGACGACGACGACGACGATGAGGAGGATGATAAAGGCTGGAAGGCATATCAGCCGAAAAGTTGTGTTAACAACAAACAAGATAAGGACAAATATCCGTCAATTGTAAATAATGTAAATAATGTAAATAATGTAAATAATGTAAATAATGTACCTAAATTCTAAGTTAAGTCAGTTGCTTGAAAGTTCTTCTGTTTATAGAAACAGTGTATCAAATTATCAAACAAGAGAAGAGAATGTTATTAAATAAGCGTATAAGTTACTGAGTAATATTGGATATATGCATTCTTAGCAGATTAACCATTCTCTGATAATCAGCTTAAAAAATAATGGCAAGCCAGGCATTTTCAATACGGGTTACTGCTAGTCCATAAGCCCCCTAAGCCTGAACCATCTATAAATTTTACAGGAAAAGCAAAAGCTTGCAAAGTTACTATTCAAAAAATGAGTTGTGTGCTGTGTGACAGACCCCCACCCCCACCCCGCAAACATGTCATGATTCCAAAAAGAACTCCGTATATCTTAGACCATGTCTGCCTGCTAATATAATTGATGAAATTGATGATATCGATCAATCATAATTGTGAGTTTATTCCTACTTTAGAAATCCATATATAATCGGAATATGGACGAAGAATAATTTAGAGCTTTACACAAAATAATTACGATAAGTCTTTAATCAGTGATTTGAATTCTCGCAGTGGATAAGGTCATATTTGAGGGAATAATTATAATTAGCACTAAAAACGGGTAGCTTATTCTGTATAAGTAATCAAGCCACTCTCGCAATAGACATGGGTTATGCCGTCTCGCTTAGCTGTTATAATCATTGTCATCAGACAGAATGACTTGTGCTGTTTTCCCCCAGTTCTTTGCGTTCTGATTTCAATTACGCTTGACGTCAGCTTCACAATTCGTTCATCGGTGATCAGTGAAATTCAATATTTATCAAATATGCATCAATTTTATGAAAAAGCGTTTTCGCTCATATTTCTATCATCGGACGTATGTAAGGAGTATAACTGCTTAATTGCAAGGCGAACCCACTCAAGGATCTCTATGATAAATGGCTCTAAAATTGTGACGTGATATATCATCATTCGTAGAAGATTTAACTGTTGTTTTTAAAGGATCAAACAAGAATTATCATTAACATAACTATCTTTGCATTCCACGCTTAGTCACCGGTCCAATATGTCAGGCAAATCTACTATTACACATACCGCTGGTGTTAGAACATAAACTAGTACATCAAAATAGGAAACAAACTATGTAAATTTAAATACGATACAATATAATTTTAAAACAAGTTTCCTGTTATATCTTGAAAGTCGATCGACCGCGAAGAGTTTCTCCTAGATGCCTTCCGCGAATTGTTTGGTTTGTTGCTTGCCAAAAGAAATTGAGTTAATTTTTCTTAAATTCATTTTTGAATGGTGTATCAGTAAATTTATCATGAATTTGCGGGGAGCAATTTAGTTTATTAGACACCACTAGAGGAATTGGCATTTGTGCTATAGTTATTGGCATTTTGCCTCGTCAAAATAAATAATTATTATACGAAAAATCTATACAATCGAAAATTAATAGTATTTTCTAATGTAGTATCGGCTATATTGGCAGTAATACAAATCTTCCTCAAATCAATACTTCTTGCTTCGATATAAATAGCTTTCCAAATAATCACAGAAATTCCTGAAATTGTGTTCATGTATTAATCAACGGGTTTTTACTTTTTAATCTATTCCTGCATATATTTTTTGATTTTGTCGATTGTATTCTTCTGATTCTCTCCAATATAAGATTCTGTGATCCAAGCATTTCTCAAAAACAAAATACCATTTTAAATCACGGCCAAATGTCTTGTAGTATGGTGCAAAAAAAATAAAATAAAATAAATACAGGCAATCACGTTTATATTCTGAATGAAAAAAAAGTTAAACCTGTGGATGCATAATAAATATGGATATCAAAATCATTTTGATGAAAACAAAATTGATTATACGTTAAATTAATATTTTAATTCTATTCAATTTAATTAAACTGTTCTATCGCACTATATTATTTTCTACTCTAGGTACAAGGCACGAACATTTTGGAGTGGGGGACCAGTCGATTAGATCGATATCAGTACACAGCTGGTACTTAACTTATCGACCCCGAAAGGATGAAAATGAAAGTCGAGCTCAGCGGAATTTGAACCCAGAACGTAAAGAGAATCGAAATACATTCATTCCAGAGATGCATATA
>NC_068999.1:12539152-12540815 GCF_001194135.2 Octopus bimaculoides | reverse complement strand
TATATATATATATATATGTCAGAACGGAATTTTGTCGGTGAACAGGTCACCGTCTCAAAGAGACGAACATATTTTGGCAAATTAAATTTAAACGTTGAAGTGAATCTAACGGTTTTTTTGGTGTGTGTTTCTTAAATGGCTTATAAACACCTTCCACGCTGCAATTGTTTTCGTTCCAGCACACGATCTCAGATAAGGTTACTTGCTATGCAAGTACATCGCCGTAATATAATATATATATATTTACTTTTCTCTTCAGTTGACTGCAGCGATGATTGAGAACATCTTTTTAGTCGACAAAAACCACCTCGGGACTGATTCTTTGTAAGCTTGGTACTTATTCTATTGACGTCTTATGCAGAACTGCTAAGATACGGGGAACAGAAACACATCAATATCAATTGTCAAGCGAGAACCACAGACACAAAAACACACACACCTATATACAACAGGCTTATTTCAGTTTCCCTCTACCAAATCCACTGACAATGTTTTGGTCGGTACGCGGCTAAAATTGGAAGCATTTCTTGAAGATGATACACAGTTCAATTGATCACTGGTCCACGTGGTTGGAAAGCAAGTTTCTCACCACACAACCACGCCTGCGCCTATCATAGATAACATGCATTGATTCATATACATACACATGTCCATACATACATCGCCACACGCTATAAGCATGGCATAAGGTGGAGACGATATACATATACAAATGTTGTGTCATTATACAATCAATTTAAACAAAAAACAGTGAACAATATTTAAAAGCCAAAAATATGTTAGCGTACATACATGTGTATGGGAAAACAATTGTTCAGTTACGCATACATGTATACACCCGCATAGATTATATTCTACATGAACTGTAACATAGTTATTTCGAAAATTAGGCATATATACAAATATACACACCAGGAAAATATATATTGTATGAATAACCATGTTGTTCTTGTAGTTTCCATAAACGAAAATAATTCAAATTATATATAATTTATATTACAATCGTAAGTGAATATGTAATTGAAAAAGGTGTGTATCTAATTATACATGACTTAGACATATGGAGACAATAGCGTACAAAATATGAACAAATTATGTGACAGTTATATGAATGCATATTATACACAGAGATACATTCACTATACACACACATACATATATATATATATATATATACAACGTATATAGATACATACACAAGAAAGAACTATAGGCACACGGACATATATAAATATATATATATATTCAATTAGGCGTTATATTAGCCTGATTGATGGATGGTATCACACAAAGAATTACTGGTTTAATACCAAATATTTGTTGTGAATAATGATATTCATAAAACAAAAGTGTTATATATAAACCACGGTTTATAACCAATATACGGGTGTACACGCTCTATGTCGACAAACTGTGAGTTGTGCTTAAGCGATGACATATAAATGTGTGCATGTGTATGCATACGTGTGTATATATAACTTCGTCTATATATGTGTATATGTTTATACATGTATGGTTCTTCATATGTGACTTGGTGCACATACAGCTATCTCCATGTATGTGTGCATATGAGCATAGCTATTGGTATCTATTGTCTGTGTATGTGATTATCTATGCATGTATGTATATGTGTTTATATATATATATATATATATATATATAT
>NC_068999.1:12532817-12539011 GCF_001194135.2 Octopus bimaculoides | reverse complement strand
ACAAGAAACTAAGTTGCAAGCTGCTCTAGAATGAATTCGCAGATATAGAACACGGATCAGAGAGAAACATCGAGAACATATAATAAAAAGCGGGAAAAGAAAACATCGACAGAGACGTGAGGAAATGAATGTAGACGAACGTCCAGAATATATAGACTAAGCTAAATTATAGATGCTATGAAAATGCAAAACATTCATTTCTTTCTTAAATTGGTCCTCGCAATCCATTCCGTGGAATTTCCACGGGTCCTTCTAGTACATGTATACACCTTCGAAACGCGGTGTAGATGGAGCCGGGACAACTGAAGATGGGTAATATTCTTTATGTTGCATGTCTCGTTTCTCTGTTTGTTTTATTTCGTTGTTCGAAAAAACAGGTCATTTTACGTCCTCGTCTTTATGTTTGAGTTTCTCATTGTGTTTAACGTCTTTTGTAATGTCTCGTACCCATATATGCTTGTATGTATACATATAGATGTCGGTATGTACATATATGTATGGATATATGCATATAATTATATATTATTTATGTTATTATATATATATGTGTGTGTGTGTGTGCGTGTGTATGTATGTATTTATGTATGTATTATGTATGTATGTATGTATGTATGTGTGTATATGCATGCGAATTTAAAATCTCCCCGCAATTCACTGGGGAGGCTAAACAGTATTTTAAATAACCAGTGAAACCACGGTTCACCACTAAAAGGAAAAATGAAGCAAAAACTGATCGGTCTCCAGTGGAAATTGATGTACCCATTTTGTCTATTTCTGCTTAATTTTGATCTCAATTCTGTCCACCTGACTTTCTACACTGTTGTTCTCAATAACACTAATGAATAGTTTTCCTTATGACAAGTGGAATTTCATTTAATTAAAGTTTATTTGCTTCGTGTATTTTAGTTGTGAGTACCGACCTAACAACATTCGTAAAAGTTAACTTTTCATACGATTTGTCTTAAATGTTACAGAGTGCAGAGACATTCTCAATACTACGCTTGTGAATAAACACATTGGTTAGAAAACTATCATACTTCAACACAATACGGTCTGAAGATAACATCGGTTTGACTTAATAATCATTATTTGAAAGCAAATGTTTAGTAGCTATTTCTTTTTATTGATTTCTCTGGCTTCTTTGATACTGGCGTGAATGATAATGAGCTATTGGATATTGCCTGTAAGGAAACTGAGACCGTGTGTTGTTCTATTATGCAATGATTTACTCTAAATTCTTAACGGACAATCAAACAGACGCAAAATTGGAGATATTGTCTTCAATTCCTTTATGTATTAATTTCATTGTCTCCAGTATTCAATATTCACTGCCATTTCGTTTATGGCACTTTTTTTTTCTTCTGACGAATAGCTATTGGCATTTTGTATAGCTCTACTTTTTCAAGAATGTTTCTTTCTTCTATGTGACGAAATGAACAGATGTAATTCTAAGTTTTGATATTTCGTCGTTTGAAACAACCTAAGTTACAAAATATAAGACAAAGCCGCTTATGTATGATGCGTATGGAAATAGAAATTGTTCTTTTCAAGCAATGCTTACATCTGCTAGCTCATCGTGCTCAAGATTTCATTGCTATGTTGGTCTGAAACTTGCCTTTACTTTACTAACACCCACATCACATATACTTCGTTTGGGTGAAGGAACCATTGGTGCAATTGGCAATATGTCGCTGGCCGAACAATGGAAGATTGGGACAAACAACAAGTTACACTCTGTTGCAACGTTAGAATAGATATTTACAGACGCATGTTTAATGACAACCCAGAGGAATTAAAGGGTTCTTTGAGTAATATTATTTTCATGTGTGACACGAACCCACTAAATAAGAAAGGTCGTCCATCTAGGACATTGTTTAATCCGGTGAACATTTCGCGATGACGGAGATGATCTCATTGTAATAGTCCCCGCTGTGTTTGTGAAACGAGTTGCGTGACTCCCCATGACATTACTAAGGAATGAAGAAATATCTTGTAGCACATGTCCTTAAAAGCAATTCAAATATGCATTATTTCACAACAAAATTACTATGTGCCTCATTTCGTAAAAGTGAACACACATGGAGACAACAAACAACGGATAAGTACCGTTGAACATTGTCATAGATGACGTCTACGTTAGAAAAGTTGTTCAGTCTAAAATACGAGAATATTAAGAGAGTAGCCACAGAAATTTAGATGATAGTAACTGCAGCGAAATGTATCAGTGGCCCTCAAAAGAGAAAGCATATCATCTTTCATCAATTATTTTTTGCGTGGTTACACGATTAATAAAAAGTATTACTCGCATACGCTAAAGTGTGTGAATGTGTTAATGCGGAGAAAGATATAATATGCATGAATATTTAGGATTTTATCTTTATATACAAAAATATATTTTCATATGTACATGTGTGTGTGTGTCTGTATGTATGTGTATGTCAATTTATTCTGATATCATTGTCACGCCGTTATTCAGCTAAGTATGACATATTTAGAGCATTCGACTACCGACTGTCAATCATAAAACGGGTAACGTCTTATGCGAACACAAAATAGCAGTGCATATTCCATATTAAGGCTAAAAAAAATGCAGAATAATAAACGCAAAACTTACAGAGTAAACAAAATAACACAAATACGAAAGTCCATGTCACTCTAGGTCGACGGAATATAAATTATTGCTGAAACTGAATAAAGTTAACTTTCAATATGTTTCTTTTCTCGTTTTTGAAAGGTGTGTGTGGGTGTGGGTGTGCGCGCGTGCGTGCGTTCTTACACATTGATAGAATAGACTTTCAGGTTAATATAAAATTGTTTTTAATATAACTATACATACAAGGTGGCGAGCTGGTAGAATCGTCAGCACGGTGGGTGAAATTCGTAGTAGTATTTCGCTCGTTGCTGCGTTCGGAGTTTCGGACCTTGTGCCTAGAATAGAAAAGATTATTATTATTGATTTATATATATGTGTGTGTGTGTGTGTGTGTGTGTGTATGATTGTATGTGTGTGTGTGTGTATGATTGTGTGTGTGTGTGTGTGTGTGTGTAATTATAATCATTTCTACTGGAAGAACAAAGCCTCCAATTTGGGGAAAGAGATTAAGTCGATTACATTGACACCAGTTCATAACTGCTACTTATTTAGTCGATCCCGAAAGGATGAAAACCGAAGTCGATCGACAGAATTTGAACACAGTTTGTAAAGACAGACGAAATACCGCTAAGCATTTCTCCCGGCGTTCTAAGGTTGCTTTCACCTCGCCGCCTTAACAATAATACTTATAATAAGGATTATTACGAAGTGGTTTAACATTACTTTTTATAAATTTTATGTACAGCATTACATATATGTATATTCATGATGTAATGACTATTTTTCAGAATGATTAATTTAGTTTCTGAATACAGACGTGAGAAAATATTCATTAACATATTAACATATTCCTTCAGCATTTCATACACCCGTTCGGCTTCCCATACGCTCACCACTTTTCTTTTATCAAAGTCGCTTCACTAACTGTGTTAACACTCTTGTACAGAAGTATGGCTGGACCTGTGAAACATCGGAGGAGTGCTACATTGCACCAATGACTCCCATAGAACCACCCACGAACATATACAGTTATTCCAAAAGATTATATAAGTGCTCTCTCAAACAAATTTGTGTAAGGGAGCCATATTCGTGTTAGGAACGAACGAAAATCTCGAATTGTAAAATCCTTCAGTTTTGTGGTTAGCATTAACGGTGTATGATTAGACGGAAGCACTAACGATAAAGTACTCTTCTGGTTGAGCTCCCATCAGTCATCTTATATTTCCCTTACA
The DNA here is from genome assembly GCF_001194135.2 of Octopus bimaculoides. NCBI lineage: Eukaryota > Metazoa > Mollusca > Cephalopoda > Octopoda > Octopodidae > Octopus > Octopus bimaculoides. Next base: position 12,535,186 of record NC_068999.1, on the reverse strand, counting down.
CTGGAACTGGACAACCGATGGCTACTGATAGTTTTAAATTTGTGAATACTCATGCGTACACTCAACAAATTTAAACTGAATGATTTCGAAGAATATTAAACTTAGTGAATTTTGGCTAATATCGTTTTTTTTTTCAGATTCTACCATCGAAAATATGTGGGACTGAATATGATATTATTGAGCAGCCGTATATGAAAAGGACATGGCTCACCAAGTTATAACTTCGAAGGTGAACGAACCGTATCTTAAAAATTAACGGTCTAACATGAATATCGGTTTGCCGCGAGTAACTATTGTTTGATACATTTGGAGTAACAGCATAAATGTAAAATGTAAAGATACTAAAAGGAGAAGGACCCATCTACAGATGTGCAAAAGTTACTTCATGTTAGAAAATCCAGCAGAATTGAATGACGTAATATTGTTTAGGCACCATAAACTGAAATGATTCAAGCTAGATATACTATAAATTTCCAAACCGTCTGTCCATAGAGATAGAAAATAGATAGAAAGATAGATAGATAGATGGATGGATGGATGGATGGATGGATGGATGGATAGATAGATAGATAGATAGATAGATAGATAGATAGATAGACAAACATACAGATATATGTGCGTGCTTATTGATATATACCTTGTTGATATATACTTAATTCTACCACCAATATTACGTTATCTAAATTCTTCATCCCGTTTTATTGTTATCATATTCATTTGTTACTTATTCTTCAACACTGTTATAGGTTTCTCCCGAAATTCATTTTCTTTCCGATGGTTTGCATTGTTTTTCTTTTCTGTGATTTTCACACACAAAGTAATTTGTGGTGGATACGTAATTCTGAGTTTTGAAATCTCCAAAAAGTTGATATTATCCATTCAGTATATAACGCCTATCATTAAATTATTTATGTGTGACATATTTACATCAAGACACGTTCTTATTTTAGAATGCCAGATTCAGCAAAATGTGTGTGTTATTTTCCCTTTACTTTCTTCTAGTCGTTGATTAGTTTCATTTTCATGCTATCATAATACGCAATTCCCAATTTCTATGGAAGATAATATAGAAAGGACTTCAATGGGTTAAATATACAAACATTTATTTCATGTCTCATGGGTAACAATGAGGGAATAAAAAGCGGAAACAGGTAATGAATATAGATTACATGAATGTGAAGGCTTTGAACAATATCGGACGAGGAATATAAATTGATTAGGTAACTTAGAATACCAAATGGGAGTTTCCGATCAAAATTAATTATCATTAAGCGAGATTAAGTATCATTAAGGGTATTACAAAAATGTAGATTAGTTTTTGGAACAAAAGTTAATGATATCGTGTAAAAAGATATCAATAGATAGCTTCGATATTTCCAATAATCTCTTATTCATGTGTAAGATAGAGTGAAGCGGCAAGGGACAGAAATATTAGCTATTGTATTTAAAGCAAACACAGAGACAGTGGAGATAGGATGGAGAAGAGATGAGGAGGATAAAGAGATATCTATAATCAGTTTTTGAGTTACATCTCAGTAATTTCCTGAAATAATGTAAAATATTCTGACATTATCAGCATTACGTAACCTATATAAAAATGTGTCCACAGTTTCTAGCAGTTGAAATGGAGTAATGAATGATGGATATTTGAAGCATAATGAATATTTACATACAGTTAATAGCGTAGCATAAACGAAACAGAATTATTATGAATTGTGAGGAATTATTTTCTCCTCAGTCAAAATCTATTTAAATTCTTACGAGCAGAATTACCCCTGTCCTTATATCGTCACGCAAGATACATCTGAGTGAACTGAAATTAGAGGTTTATAATTTGCTCTGTAGTCTTCTTTAAGGGTTTTTGTTGGGGATGTCAGGGATATTATTCATGTTAGTGTTGTTGCTACTATTGACGATGTTTTATATTTTCTGAGTCGCTCTTTATGTTCCTGATGTTAGTGCATGTGTCTTTGTACCTATTTTTGTTGACGTTATAATATGAGTCTGGCTTCTGCTGCTGCTGTTGCCGTGTTGTTGATGATTTTGTTTTCTTATAGCAATGGCTGCTTTATTTAGCTTTTGTTTTATTATTTTATCCAGCTACTTATTTCAGTCATTTGACTGCGGCTATGCTGGAGCACCGATTTACTCGAACAAATCGACCCCAACGGGGACGTAAAAACACCAACTTCTGTTCTCAAGCGATGGCGTGGTACAAAGGCACAAAAGCACAAAGGCATATGCTCATATATACATACATAAATATACACACCAACACTCACACACACACACATACGTACATACATACATGCATACATACATGCATACATACATATATATATATATATATATATATATATATATATATA